>NC_080176.1:61218407-61233407 GCF_950295315.1 Erinaceus europaeus
CAGATATAGATATAGATGATGTAGATATAGATGTAGATAGATAGAGATAGAGCTAGAGAGAGATAGATATAGATATATGTATTGGTAACAAAAGAAATAGATCCCATGTTGTGTGACAGGTCAGAGCTACATGCAACTGTAAAAGTAATTACTAAACTTGAAAGATTCTTTTAACTCAAACTCCTGATTTTCTGGGTGCTTCCTTGTTCTGCTGAAGTGGACACCGAGTGAGGAAGTCTAAGCTCATGGAATTCTTGACCCTCTGAGGTAGGGGAAGCCCATGAGGTCTGCGACACTGTGGTTAAGTATGAACAATGGGGCTGGGATGTGTCCTGTGCAGTCATTGACATTAGCCTGGGTGACCCATCTGCCAGAAGCAGATGCTGCCCTAGATAACCCACCCTGGGCTAGGCAGTTTCAGGAATGTACCTGAGTTCTTCATAAACCATGCCACATCTATGCCTCCCTTCTCTGTTTTCCTGCCCTCATTCTGAGTTTCTTCAAGTGAAAAGCCTCAGTGGTAAAGTCATAAACAAGGAGCAGATAAGCCAGGGTCTGGTCCATATCCTTCTGTCATCTCACTCAGTGGCCTTGGCCAAGTCACCATGTCTCTCTGGGATACACAGAAAGGAGTGAGCTAAGTGTCTAGAGCTCCTCCTGTTCTGTAAGAACCCAATCCTCCCCTAGTTTCATCTGCTGTATTCCTACCTTTGGGTTCCTGTTTATTAAACAATTTGCTTTATATCTTTCTGCTTTTCAGCCACCAAGTTGCAGATGCTACCATGATTCCATCCTGACTTCCCTGTGCAGAAGACCTCACCACTGTGTCCTGGAACTCCACCTCTCCAAAACCCTACCCCACTAGGGAAAGACAGAAACAGGCTGGGAATATGAATCCACCTGCCAATGTCCATGTCTAGCAGAGAAGTAATTACAGAAGCCAGAACTCCCACCTTCTGCTCCCCATAAAGAATTCTGGTCCAAGGGTCTGCATGGTGGGGCACCTCATTAAGTGAGTGTATTACCATGCACAATGACCCAGGTTCAATCCCCTGATCCCCACCTGCAGGGGGAGAAGCTTCATGACTTGTGAAGCAGGGCTACAGTTGTCTCTGTTTCTCTCTCCTTCTCTATATCCCCTCAATTCCTCTCTGTTCTGTCAAATAAAATAAATAAAGTTAAAAAAAACTCAAAAAAACTTTTTTTTTGGTTCATACTCCCAGAGGGATAAAGAATAGGGAAGCTTTCAATGGATGGGGATGGGAAGTGGAACTCTGGTGGTGGGAACTGTGTGGAATTGTACCCTTGTTATCTTATAATCTTATTTTTTAATATTTTGTTTATTTACTTATTTATTTTAATGATAGATACAGAGAGAGGGAAGAGAGACCAGAGCACTGCTCAGCTCTGCCTTATGGTGGTTCTGGGGATTGAACATGGGACCTTGGAGCTTCAGGCATGAATGTCTCTTTGCATAATCATTATGCTGTCTCCCCAGCCCATCTTATAATCTTATTCATTATTATTAAACCACTAATCAAACCCCGTCCTCTAGGGACAGCCTGACTTACATCATCATGTGTGACACACTGCTGTGACAGCTGATTCAAGTGCAGCCATAGCGCATTCCGGAAGAAGTTTATTCGTTCACATTCTTGAACCTCAAACACCTAGAAAACCAGAATTACATGTACATACACATGCAGAGAAAGGGGTTGTTTACTTAGATTAGTCATAACTTGAGAAACGGTCTCCACTCCCAGTGACCCACAAACTTTCAGAGACCCACAAGCTTGTTCCACTGAGGGGAACTGCCACCAGTGTGGAAGCTCACAGTACAAGAGAAACTGAAAGAGGAGGGGAGAGAGACACCTGCAGACCTTCGCCATTTGTGAAGAGTAGTGTCCCCCCTACAGATGGGGAGCCAGGCGCTCGAACCTGGATCCTTGTGTGGGCCCTTGCACTTAGTACTATGTGCACTTCACTGGGTGTGCCACTGCCTGGCCCCAGAATATTTTTATAGCATCAGTGAGAACTATCAAACACTCACCTACCAATCATCAGCTTCCTCAAAAGTTTTTGCCCACAGTTGCTTCAGAGTCTGCTAAAGCCCATGTCCTGTCCCCAGTCTCTCAACATCCATCTTCCAGAGATGAAGTTTATCTTATCTTGCATAATCTCCTTACGCAGTTTTTTTTTTTTTTTTTTTTTTTCCCTCTAGGGTTATTGCTGGGCTCGGTGCCTGCACCATGAATCCACCGCTCCTGGAGGCCATTTTTCCCCCTTTTTGTTGCCCTAGTTGTTGCAGCCTCGTTGCGGTTATTATTGCCATTGTTGACGTTGCTTTGTTGTTGGATAGGACAGAGAGAAATGGAGAGAGGAGGGGAAGACAGAGAGAGGGGGGAGAGAAAGACAGACACCTGCATACCTGCTTCACCGCCTGTGAAGCGACTCCACTGCAGGTGGGGAGCCGGGGGCTCGAACCGGGATCCTTACGCCGGTCCCTGCGCTTTGCGCCACGTGCGCTTAACCCACTGCGCCACCGCCCGACCCCCTACGCAGTTTTTTATAAAATGGATCTATCCATAAGATAGATGTGATTTTGCTTCTCCTTATAATAGTAGCCAAATTCTAGGCTTTTCCACTTAAGTAGGGAATCAAAGAAGTAAGCCAGCAATGAGTGTTTGAGGTTGGAGTAGTGACCCACCATATCAGATAGGAGAGACAGATCAAATAAGGTTAGAAACTGGAAGGGCCCACCAGAACCCACACCAAGGTGTAATCAAATAATCCAGGTGAGGTGAGAAAGGTCGACCGTGAACTGACTCAGCTGCTCAACTCTGCACAAAACATTTGCTAGAGACAGGCTCTGGACAGCCCTGCCAGAGAGGCCAGAATGAGGAAGAGGCCGGGAGATGAGGTCTGGGGAAAACATTCCAGCTCCTTTCCCTTGCCTTACACTCCTGATTTCTAATTCTCTCTCAAACAATTTCAAAGACCATAGCAAGGGGGTGGAGCACTTCTGCAGAAGTTGGGCTGTAGGTTCTAGGAAGAAGACCCGCCCAGCCCAGAGCAGCTCAGGCCCGGTACCTCACAGGCCTTGATGTGCTCGCTCTGCCACTCTTCTCGGACCTTGTCCAGAATGGCGATTTGCTGCATGTACGCCTTGTCTGTAAGGGAGGGGCTGGCTTCAGAAATGGGACAGAAGGCAGCTGGCAGAGTCCCCTCACTTCCACCCCAGACGGCAAAGGAAGCTCTAGAATTGCTGAGCCCACAAGTTCCCACAGAGCTCTCAGCAAGGGCAGGTCTTGATCCCATGTGAAATAAGCAGAGGTGGTTGTTATATTCTGATTAGACACCAATCTAAGAATCAGCTGGAAATCTGAGGAGGAACTCTGCTTGGATGGTCTTTGGTTCCATGCTTTCCACTTAGGGAAACTTTACAACAAGGCTTATTTCCTGCAGTGTCCAGTGGGAATACTCAACCTTGTCAAACATCTGGTTTGGGTCTTCCTTTTTTTAATAATGAGGTGGTCTCATAACTTCACAGAGGCTACAGGTGATCAAGACTAAAATGGGCTTTATTTATTTATTTATTTTCCTTTTTGTTGCCCTTGTTCTTTTTCATTGTTGTTGTAGTTATTGTTGTTATTGATGTTGTCCTTGTTGTACAGGAAAGAGAGAAATGTAGAGAGGAGGGGAAGACAGAGGGGGGAGAGAAAGATAGACACCTGCAGACCTGCTTCACTGCCTGCGAAGCGACTCCCCTACAGGTGGGAGCCGGGGGCTTGAATCGGGATCCTTCTGCCGGTCCTTGCGCTTTGCACCATGTGCACTTAACCCACTGTGCTACCGCCCAACTCCTTAAAATGGGCTTTTTAAGATCAATGATTCCAAGTAATACGAGTGAGCACCTGGCTACAAAGCCCACGACACCATCACCACCACTTAATTGTATGTAAGCCAGAAAGACCTAGGCAGGAATTGGCCAGAAAGTGCTGCATCATTTCTAGAAAGCTCTTCCTCCCCTTTCCCAGGTTTAATATACCATCCCAGTTCCCTTCCTTCCTTCCTTCCTTCCTGCCTGCCTGCCTGCCTGCCTTCCTTCCTTCCTGCCTTCCTTCCTTTCTGCCTTTCTCTCTCTCTCTCTCTTTCTTTTCTTCCCCCATCTCTCTTCTCATGCTCCCTTCTTCTCTAATATCTAACTCCTAATGTCTTGTTCACTATTACTGCACACTTGCATAAGTATTACTGAAAGGTATCATCAAACCATGGTTCACAGAGATAAATGTCAAGTAACTCCCACTCCAACACGCCCTCAGCCCTGGGTGCAGCCCCCTCACCAGAGTCTTCTACTGCCGTCTTGGAAGTTGCCAGTTTAACAAAAAGCTGTGAGGAGAACAGAACAAGAAATGAAGAAAGTTGGGTCAGTCTTCTACAGGCAAAGCAAGGACAAATTCAAGGTCAAGTTTTACCTGTAGGTTCTCATTCAATTTACTCTCTAAAATCTCATCAACCCTGAAAAATACTCAAGAGGAGCTAGACAGTAGTGCATCCAGCAGAGTGCATACATTGCCAAATAAAAAGACCTAGGTTCAAGCCCCTGGTCTCTATATGCAGGAGGGAAGCTTCACTAGTGTGAAGCAGGTCTGCAGGTGTCTCTCTCCCCCTATCTCCCCACCTCCTCTCAATTTCTCACTATTCTATTAAATAAAATAAAGGGAAAAGAAGGAAGGAAAGAAGAAAGAAAGAAAGAATAAAGATAGAAAGAAAGAGAGGAAAAATACACACCAAGGCAGAGCATTTTGCATGTTAGAAAAGGCACCCCCCACACTCTTCAGCTATTAATAATCTATCTGGATTTTGCAGTAATTGAACATATAATCTACCCAAGAGGGCAGCATGCTAACAAAGAAAACTTGAGCTGAATTCTGAAGTAAGATACAAACAGACTGGGGAGACCCCCATAGTGGTTCTGCAAAAGATTCTCCTGCCTTAGGCTCTGAGGTCGCAGGTTCAATCCCCAGCACCACCATCAGCCAGAGCTCAGCAGGGCTAAAGTATCTATCTATCTATCTATCTATCTATCTATCTATCTATTTCCATGTATCTTTCATTAAATAAATAAATAAATGAATTAAATAAAAGACTCTCCCACCTGAGGCTCTGAAGGCCCAGGTTCAATCCCCAGCACCATCATCAGCCAGGACTGAGCATGGCTCTGGTCTCTCTCCCTCTGTGTCCTTCTCTCTGTATCTCTCTCACCAAAAGAAATAAATACATATTTTATCAAAAAGGGCTGCTATTGCCAGGTTCAGGGGGGCACTAGCTGGTTAGTCAGCTTGAGTCTGGTAGTTTCAGCCTCTGGTGTCCAGGCCTCCAGCCCTCCTAGGTACCTTCTCCTGCTGCTTTGGGTTTGCCACGTTGGCGTTCCGGTGGACAGCCTGCTCGGCGTCGTCTTTCTCGCGGCACTTCTGCTCATAGTTCTTCTTTGCCTTTGTTGATTTGAGCCAAAAGACAACCAAGACAGGTGAGCAGATTGTGACCCTGAAAGTAGCTGCTCTCACCCCACAGACTGCTGAAGGGCAGGGCCGGGCCCCCACAAGACCATGGAGCACCCTGGGGCTGCTGCTTAGAGCTTCTCGGTCCCACATTCACACCAGCCCGCCCTGCAGCCCAGCTCCAGGGCTTCGTCTGTCTCTGGAAGGTCTCCACATCCCTTCCCACATGAGACACTGAATCAGCCAAGAAGCCACGTCTGTTTGACAAGTGCAAAACTCATGAGACATGAAAATTTAAAATAGGCAAACTGAGGCCAGGTGGTGGCACATCTGGCTAAGTGCACATATTCCCATGTACAACAATCCAGGTTCAAGCCCCTGGTCCCCACCTGCATTGAGGAAACTTCATGAGCAATGAGAAATGGCTGCACGTCAATCTCTCTCTCTCTCTCTCTCTCACTTTTTCTCCCACTCCCTCTCCACCTGCCTCCCCTTTCCCTCTCAATTCTCTCTGTGTCTACCCAAAATAAATAGATAAAAATACTTATTAAAAAGAAGTTTATAGGGAACCGGGCGGCAGTGCAGCAGATTAAGCATACATGGTGCAAAGCACAAGGACCGGCATAAGGATACCAGTTCAAGCCCCCAGTTTCCCACCTGCAGGGGGGTCGCTTCACAAGCAGTGAAGCAGGTCTGCAGGTGTCTGTTTTTCTCTCCCCCCTCTCTGTCTTCCTCTCCTCTCTCTTTCTCTCTGTCCTATCCAACAACAATGATAGCAATAACAACAATGATAATAACTACAATGATAAACAACAAGGGCAACAAAAAGGGGAAAAATGGCCCCCCAAAAAAAGTTTATAAAAAATGGGTTAGCTAGCATAATGGTTATTTATGCAAAAAGATTCTCATGCCTGAGGTTCTGAAGTCCAAAATTCAATCCACCACACCACCATAAGTCAGCGCTGATTAGTGCTCTGGTAAAATAATAAACATAAAAGAGAACCCCAGACATAAGTAGAAGAACTTTCAAAAACATATTATTTTTCTTAAAAATGGGCAAACTATAGTCTTTCCTCTTAAGTTTGCAAATTATTTTTGACAGTGAAAAATCACAGCATAGGTATGGCTTTAAATGGAAATAGAGAAAATAGTTCAGAAAATTGTAATCAATAAGCCTTTTGCCTTTCTACGAAGATGGTGCTGAAAGCAAAAAAAAAAAAAAAAGCCTTTCATGCTTGAGGCTCTGAGGTCCCAGGTTCAATCCCCAGCCCCACCATAAACCAGAACTGAACAGTGTTCCGGTAAAATAAAAAAATAAATGATCAATGTCCAGAGGCATGGCCTGGAGTAACAGCTGCCCAAGGTCACTCTCCTGAGGCAAGGCCTAGAGTAACAGCTTCTCAGGGTCACTCCGCAATCAACTAGATAAGGTCATGAAAAATCAACTGAATCCTCACTCAGGACTTCTGAAGCAACTTACTTAGCCACAGGTGGGTGCAGCCAAGAGGGGCCGGGGAGAAAAAAGGAAAAGGAGAGAGGGAGAGGTCCTCAGGACAGAAGTCAGCCAGCAGCTGCCATCACCTTGGTAGTTACCCATCGAAACACACAACTGACCAACTGCAGGATGGTGGGGGATTTCTGGGTGCTCGGCCTTGTGACTCAGGGGCGTCAGGGTATTTAACAGCTCACAAGAGTTCACCAGTGTGTCAGAGTAAATCCTGACTGAGAACTAAAGCAGTGTGGTCTGCCCAGGCTGTGTCAGGGGCCTTTAAGTGATCCCAACTTGTCCTTTGAGCACTGAGAAGAAGGCTTCTCCCACACTATTAACTTCCAGAGGTCACAGTACAGACTGAAACGCAACAACAAGACCACATTTTGTTCTCACTGGCACTAAATTGGCCTGTGATAGGATGTGGAATATCCTTTCCACCCACCACCCACCACAATACAGAAACACCATGGTCACAGCAACACCTGATGTACTATGCTAAACACACAAACTTAGAAGCAACCAAACTGAGATGGTTGGACCTAAAAGTGATCAAACAGACATAGATCTGGAAAAAAAAATGCCAGGCGTATAAATCAGAAAACTCACTGTGATGCAAATTCAAGTAACTAAACTTAACATAAAGACACAAACTGAAGAACTCACAGTTCATTTCACCAAAGTGTGATGAGATAAAAAACAAGTGAATCCTTTTTAACCAGGTTCCTGGGCATCATGTCATAGTAGTAAAACAAGAGATACCTATACACACAGATGGAATCACAGATGTTCCACTAACAGAGTTCACTATATAGAGAGTCAACAGGCTAATGAAAAGGTCCCCATAGAAATAAATGAGAAAATACAGACAGATAGTTGTATAAATAATAGCCAACCCATATCTGTGACCTTGGGAGAATCACTGCAGATTCCAATGAAGGGAATGGGGACACAGAACTCTGGTGGTGGGAACAGTGTGGAATTGTACCTCTGTTATCTTGTAATTTTGAAAGTCAATATTAAATCACTAATAAAATTAAACCAAAGAGCTAGAGGTCTCTAGAACTTATCTTTGCTTTGTCTTGCTAAGTATTTTTTTATTATTATTAGCACCATTCTCATCACCAAAGGTCTATGTCCTACCCCCACCCCACTGACACCCAGGGAAGCTGAACATCTACCCTTACCCACCACTCAGAGATTTTTACTTTGATACCCTATTCCAAACTCAGTCAGATTCTGCTTTGAGTTTCCCTGTCTGTTCTTCTTTCTCAACTTCTATTTATGAGTGGGATCATCCCATACTCGTCTTTGTCTAAGTATGTTAAATATTTTTTTATGAATTTCCTTTAAAAAGGAAGAAAGTGTTCACAATTTACAGATATTAAAAAGTTGGAAGGGATATTTCAGTAAGATACGTAATGAACTAATATTCAAAATAGTGGTAAGGACAAAGTTTAAACCAGATAAATGACATTATGCACTATATATGCTTTTGTATCTTGATCTGAAATATTTAAATTTATTTGTTATCTTTCTAGTACTCTGGGAAAGTAGAACAGCATTCCAAGCTTACTGTCTATTTTCATCCTTGGCCTTTCCCTGATCTTCAGAAGAAGGAAAACCCAGGTTAGGGTTGTAGCCATTTGGTAGAGTACAAGTCTTATGTGTATGAAACTGAGCTTGATCCCTAACAAGACATAAACATGCACATCTACTAAAAATTTAGCCTTCTGGCACCACAACTGAGACAAGTAAGCATAAATAGAGCAGAAAGTCCAACCACTAAGGGCTGTTTACTAGTAAATAACACTGATTAAAATGTTTGAGGAGGAACATAAGCTCATACAGGTTGCAGGAAAAGTCATCATCACATAAAGATATAATCAAGAGTGACTCACATCCATGGTCTTCTTGAACTGTAAGCTCTTTTGTTTGTGGACAGTATCCATTATGACCTCTGTCTGTGAAGAGAACATAATAATTATTAATACTAAAAACATTGTTAACGCCAAGTGTCCTAGCACAACCTACCAGGTGGCTGCACCATGTTATTCTCTTGTACCTAAGGGCAAACTGCGGCACAAAGAGGCTGAGCTCTTGTCCCAGGACCGTGGCATTTATGGTGGGGTCCACCTTTTAACTTGGCTAATTCACCAAATGAGACCAATTAATTAGTCAGCGGTTAGACTAACTGGTTACCAGGGAACAATCTTCTTGGAGAATCTGAACCAAGGAACCGGTTTCAGAAAGGGATTTTAAACTTTTCCTGAGACTATTTCTACTTTTTTAAAAAAGCAATATTTATTTATTCCCTTTTGTTGTCCTTGTTGTTTTATTATTGTTGTTATTGATGTCGTCATTGTTGGATAGGACAGAGAGAAATGGAGAGAAGAGAGGAAGACAGAGAGGGGGAGAGAAAGGTAGACACCTGCAGACCTGCTTCACCGCTTGTGGGGAGCCGGAGGCTTGAACTGGGATCCTTATGTTGGTCCTTGGGTTTTGCACCATGTTCACTTAACCCACTGCGCTATCGCCCGACTCCCGACTATTTCTACTTTTAAAGTGGTCTTGACTCACTCTATAAAGCTCCCTCAGTTTGGTTGTCAGCACAACTACGCTGGAGATTCATAGACATTTGCTCTGGTGTCCATCAGAGACATGCTACTGGCCAACAGGGTGACCGCTATGAAAGACAGGTGTGTTTACATGAGCACTAGAGGAAGCTGTTGTTGAACTCTGACTCCAGCAAGGCAAGAACTCAGTCATGTTCACTCGGGAGCCGTTTCATGGTTATGGCTGTGACAGTAATACTTTTTCAGACAAAACAATCAAGCCTGTCACACATAACACTGGTAGCTCCCACTCAGCAAGCATTTTTTTATAAAGCTGTTTGTATGTATCCCACTTATTTATTTATTTATTTTACCTTTTGTTGCCCTTATTTTTTATTGCCGCTGCCGCTGATGTCATTGTTGTTGGATAGGACAGAGAGAAATGGAGAGAGGAGGGAAATACAGAGGGGGATAGAAAGAGAGACACCAGCAGACCTGCTTCACTGCCTGTGACACAACTCCCCTGCAGGTGGAGAGCCGGGGGGCTCGAAACGGGATCCTTCCACTGGTCCTTGTGCTTTGTGCCACGTGCACTTAACCCACTGTGCTACCGCCCGACTCCCAGTATCCCATTTTTTGACAGCAAACTAACGTGGATTAATTTAGCCAACATGACATACCCAATGAGTAGTAGAGTGAGAATTTGGACACAGACTGACCTAAGCCTTTTTGTTTTTATTTATTTATTTTTCCAGAGCAATGCTCAGCTCTGTCTGATGGTGGTGCAGGGAACTGAACCTGGGACTCTGGAGCCTCAGGAATGAGAGTCTCTTTGAAGACTCATGATGCTATCTCCTCCTTAAGCCCTTTGTCCTTGTCACTGACCTCATTTTCTTTATGACAATGCTATAAACCCAATGAGCACATAAAAGATCCAGAAATACCACAATTCCAAATGGGCCAAAGTGTTCTCCTTATGCAAGGTGATATGACACACAATAATAAATCTGAATATCACATTCAAATGTGGTTTCTCTTTTGGAAAACTGAGCTTTGTCCATTACCATATCATACATACATAAGCTGGATAAATTTTCAAAATATCTGGGTAGGTGGTCTGGAACATGGCACAGTAGATAAGACATTGGACTCTCAAGCATGAGGTCCTTAGTTCAATCCCTGGCAGCACATGGACCAGAGATATCTGATTCTTTCTCATTAATAAATGAATAAATAAAAAATATTGGTGGGTGGGGAGTCGGGCTGTAGCGCAGCGGGTTAAGCGCAGGTGGCGCAAAGCACAAGGACCGGCATAAGGATCCTGGTTCGAACCCCAGCTCCCCACCTGCAGGAGAGTCGCTTCACAGGCAGTGAAGCAGGTCTGCAGGTGTCTATCTTTCTCTCTCCCTCTCTGTCTTCCCCTCCTTTCTCCGTTTCTCTCTGTCCTATCCAACAACGACTACAAAAAATACATATATATTGGTGGGTGTATTGCACCGAAGTAAAAGACCCTGGGGTTGGGAGGTGGGGGGGGGCTAGGGTTCAGGTCCTAGAACATGATGGCAGAGTAGAACTTAGGCTGGGCTAAGAGTGTTATGTGGAAAACTGAGAAATGTTACATATATACAAACAACTATTTTACTGTCGACTGTAAACCATTAATCTTCAATAAAGAAAAAAAATGAGAATCAACTTTCAGATGGTCAGACATTTTTGCCAAATGTCCAACATGCTTCTCTAGTGAGTGTCTTTTAATTTTCCTCATTAATTGTTTAAAATATTGGGGGTGGGGAGCCCTATGAGGAATACTTAGAGTTAGTGGGGGATCCTTTAACAGTGGAATAAAAATGACTACTTTGGGGAGTCGGGTGGTAGCGCAGCGGGTTAAGCACAGTGGTACAAAGTGCAAGGACCGGCATAAGGATCCGGGTTCGAGCCCCCGGCTCCCCACCTGCAAGGGAGTCCCTTCACAGGCGGTGAAGCAGGTCTGCAGGTGTCTATCTTTCTCTTCCCCTCCTCTCTCCATTTTTCTCTCTGTCCTATCCAACAACGATGACATCAATAAAACAACAAGGGCAACAAAAGGGGAATAAAGAAATAAATAAATACTACTTTGAGTCTTGTAAATAACAAGAAAAACAAAAGGAGGAGACAATGAGGACATCATCCTGGAACGTAATAGCAGTTAAAATAATGACTATAGTATGTCCCTTGGGACTTCGTAAATGGAATTGGCAGTTATTATGCTTAGTGAATGAAATGAAAGGCAAATATAGGATGATTTAACTCATATTTGGAATTTAGAGATTGAAACACATGAAATTAAAAGATGCATATAGTTAACCCATATCTATGACCCTGGGTGGTTACTACTGGAAGTGGATGGGGGCACAGAACTCTGGTGGTGGAAGTGGTGTGGAATTATACCCCTATTATCTTGTAATCTATTAAATCACTAATAAAAATGTACATTAGAGGGGGTCAGGCGGTAGTGAAGCTGGTTAACTGCACATGGTGTAAAGTGCAAGGACCAGAGTAAGGATCCTGGTTCAAGTCCCCGGCTCCCTACCTGCAGGGGAATCGCTTCACAAGTGGTGAAGCAGGTCTGCAGGTGTCTTTCTCTCCCCCTCTGTCAATTTCTCTCTGTCCTATCCAACAACAACAGCAATGACAACAATAATAATAATAACAAGGGTAACAACAAGGGCAACAAAATGGGAAAAGTAGCCTCCAGGAGCAGTGAATTTGTAGTGCAGGCACGGAGAACCAGCAATAACCCTTGGGGCAAAAAACATGCTGCTAAAAGAAAAAAAAATGTGGGAGTTGGGTGGTAGCACAGCGGGTTAAGTGCACGTGGCGCCAAGCGCAAGGACTGGCTTAAGGATCCCGGTTCGAGCCCCTGGCTCCCCACCTGCCGGGGAGTCACTTCACAA
The DNA here is from genome assembly GCF_950295315.1 of Erinaceus europaeus. Classification (NCBI taxonomy): domain Eukaryota; kingdom Metazoa; phylum Chordata; class Mammalia; order Eulipotyphla; family Erinaceidae; genus Erinaceus; species Erinaceus europaeus. The sequence goes on from NC_080176.1 coordinate 61,230,886, forward strand.
ATGGTGAAGCAGGTCTGCAGGTGTCTATCTTTCTCTCCCCCTCTCTGTCTTCCCCTCCTCCATTTCTCTCTGTCCTATCCAAAGATGACATCAATAACAAGAACAATAATAACAACAATAAAACAACAAGGGCAACAAAAGGGAATATATACATAAATAAATAAATAAATATTTTTAAATGTATATTAGAAAAGAAACCAGGTGGAGGTATAGCATAATGGTTATGCAAAGAGACCCTCATTCCTGAGGCTCTAAAGCCCCAGATTCAATCCCCGACAATGCCATAAGCCAGAGCTGAGCAGTGTTATGGTCAAGAAAGAAAAAGAAAGAAAGAAAGAAAGAAAGAAAGAAAGAAAGAAAGAAAGAAAGAAAGAAAGAAAGAAAGAGAGAGAAAGAAAGAAAGAAAGAAAGAGAGAAAGAAAGAGAAAGAAAAAGGGGGATAAAGAAGGAAAGAAGAGGAGAAAGAAAGGAAAGAAATCATAATGAGAAATAAATTGCCAAATACATAAAGTCATTAAATACTGACTTAAAAAAAAAAGTAAAACATGTATGCTATCTAAAAACTAGACAAAAATTAAAGTGGAAAATGTGCCATTAAGATGAAATAGAACAAAAAGAATTAATTCCTCTGTGCTATGTATTTTATACTGGTAAAGAAAAAAATCCTGATTAAATTAGACTGCCAACTTAAATATTCATATTCTTGCAATGATTCCAATAATTTTTTAGGTCACAAACCCAATAAAAACCTGATCTATTCATTCTCATTCTGCATGTTCTCAGGTCAAGATTTTAAGAAAGTAATAAAATACCAACTATTTCTCTGTATTACTATAACAGGAAGACCTACTACCCATCAGTTAGTTTCACTGGTTTTCTCCCTCGTCAGAAAAGTGGACATCATACCCACTCTCCTTCTCAGAACAGAAACATGCTGTTCTTTTTTTTTCTTTTAATTTTTATTTATAAAAAGGAAAGACTGGCAAAAACCATAGGATAAGAGGGGTATAACTCCACACAATTCCCATCACCATAACTCCGTATCCCATCCCCTCCCCGATAGCTTTTCTTATTAACATGCCATTCTTAACACCTGTTAAGGTTTATTCTAATACTAAAGTGCTTGTGTCTGTAGACTGCTACCTAAATATATATAGAAGAAAAGAAAAAGAAAAAAAAAACTGGGTGGAATATTCCAGACAGTCTCATTTCAAACACATGAAATTTCCTCTGGAGAGTCCTGGGGGGCCCTCAGAGTACTGAGCAGGTTCCAGCTCAACTGAAAGTGAAGGACCCAGATGGAACCATGAGTGTGCTAATGGTGACAACACCAGAGACCTGGGAACAGGAGACGCTCCACCATGAGCCCCACAAGGAAGGACTTAGGATGTTTCCCATTACAGACAGAGCACTGTGGGCTCAAGGGAGCACCGAGTCTACCAGTGCTGGAGGCGGGGCTAGTGTGCACTGGGGTGCGATGCATAGTGGTAGAGGGAGGCCTCGGGTGGTGATGGGAGTGGTGCAGAGACACCTGTCAAGACAGGAGAAACTGTACCTATCTGACAATAGCTGTCTTGTAAATCATTATTTCTAAATTAAAAAGAAAAAAAGAAGGAGTGGGCCATGTGGTGGCACAACTACACATCACCATGTATAAGGATCTGTGTCTGAGCCCCTGCTCCTCACCTGCAGGGGGAAGCTTCACAAGTGGGGAATCAGGTCTGCAGGTGTCTCTACCTCTCTCCCTACCTATCTCCCTCTCCCCTCTCAATTTTTCTGTCCTATCCAATAAAATGAGGGAAATAGCCACCTGGAAGAGTGGATTCATTGTGCAAGCACCAAGCCCCAGAGATAACACTGGTGTCAAAATAAATAAATAAATAAATAAATAAATAAATAAATAAAAGAAACAGAGGAACTGGGTTTATTTTAGAGTGCTTCCTGATTTCCCCAGTTCCCCAGAGAAGACCAGCTAGGTGGTACTTCGGTCTATCCCACGGTCCTTTCTAGTGTGAGCATACTCATTGTCATTCTTGCAGTCTGGAAGTTGCTATTTTACAGTTTATGGTCTGAAGCTGACTGCCTCTAAGTTCTACATGACACCTGCTTCGAGCATCTGCCAGGTGGCTGCACACTTCTCTCAGCCAAAACTTGCACCTGGTGCCCATAATCCCTCTCTGTTGAGGGCTCCTAGCCTTTGTGTCCACAGGACCCGAAGAGCAGCAACTGGACTCTCTGGACCCTCGCTGACTATTTAGTGTTGAAGTCAGATGCGGCCTTTGGGGCCCCGGAGGTGCAACCCTTTGCTCAAAGCCTCCCAGTAGCACGAGGTCCAGCTGCATCACCTCACCCTCATTATCTCAGGCTCCATGTGCTATGTGCCCCTAGGCTGACATATTCATAGTGGCCCAGCAAGTCAAGTTTCTCTTTCAGATTTCTGGGAAAAGTAACTTGATGAAGACTCTCATAGTTCTCTTCTCAGAGTCAACTCAAGGGAAATCCGGTGGTTTTATTGCAGGCAG
>NC_080176.1:61235907-61285026 GCF_950295315.1 Erinaceus europaeus
CAAAAACTATGGAAGTCATGGGCCCCTAAGGAACATACCTAAAATAAACTTCCTACCTTCTTTCCACTCTAAGATCCATATTCTAACCTGTCCTGTTCCTACTTTTTGGTTCCTGATTATTAAACAATTTGTTCTACTTTATATCTTACCACCTTTCAGCCACCAAGTTGCAGGCGATACCATGACACCATCCTGACTTCCCTGGGCAGATGACCTCACCAATGTGTCCTGGAACCCCACCTCCCCAGAGCCCTACCCCACTAGGGAGAGATAAAAACAGGCTGGGGTATACCATCTCAGGTGGTTCACTTTCTAACAAAGTCCCAAAACCTAGATATACACCAGTTTCTGTGAGAGAGAGCATATGTTCACACATATCCATAAACTACTGCAAAATATATACCTGAAAGCAGAAGTACACTAGAGTTTGCAGTGAGTAACCCCCTAACACTTCCTCCCCACTATTCCAACCTTTGGGTCCATGATTGCTCAACAATTTGTTTGGCTTTGTATGTTAACTCTCTTTTCAGCCACCAGGTTCCAGATGCCATCAGGATGCCGGCCAGGCTTCCCTGGACTGAAGACCCCACCAATGTGTCCTGGAGCTCCGCTTCCCCAGAGACCCACCCTACTAGGGAAAGAGAGAGGCAGACTGGGAGTATGGACTGACCAGTCAACGCCCATGTTCAGTGGGGAAGCAATTACAGAAGCCAGACCTTCCACCTTCTGCAACCCACAACGACCCTGGGTCCATGCTCCCAGAGGGATAGAGAATGGGAAAGCTATCAGGGGAGGGGGTGGGATATGGAGATTGGGTGGTGGGAATTGTGTGGAGTTGTACCCCTCCTACCCTATGGTTTTGTTAATTAATCCTTTATTAAATAAAAAAATAAATTAAATTAAAAAAAAAACAGGCTGGGGGGTATGGATCCACCTGCCAACATCCATGTGCAGTGGAGAAGTAGTTACAAAAGCCAGAACTCCCACTCTCAGCACCTCAAAAATAATTTTGATCCATACTTCCAGAGGGAGAGAAATGTTAGAGGAAGATGAGCAGAGGGCTCTGAACTCAAACTCCATCAGGACCTGGAGAGAAAAGAGGAAAAAAGGAAAGAAATTTGGAAATAGTAATAGGTGCAGGTATGACTTGGAAAGGAAGAGAAGGCAGGACCATTGAAAATGGACAAATAACTATTAATATAAACAGATAGTTGTAGAAATAATGGTCAACCTATATCTGCAGCCTTAAGAGAACTGCTGTAGCTTCCAATGGAGGGACTGGGGAAACAGAACTCTGGTGGTGAGAACGATATGGAGTTGTATTCATTATCTTGTAATTTTATAAATCAATATTAAGTCACTAATGAATTTTTTAAAAGAGGCAAAAAGAATGAATGAATGTAGACACCTTAACCATTCATGAAGCTCTCCCCACTGCAGATGGGACCAGAGGCTTGAACCTGAGTCCTTGAGTAATGTAACACATGTGCTCTATCTGGTACACCACCACATGGCCTCCTCTTTCCCACTCTCTGTCTCAATCTTTCCATCTGAAAAAATTGGTACAGAGCAAAGAATCCCTAGTGATGAAAAAAGAAAGAGGAAAATCCGAGCCGGTAGCACAATGGGTTAATTGCACATGGCACGAAAAGAAAGGGATGTAAGGATCGAGGTTCAAGCCCCCAGCTCCCCACCTGCAAGGGTGTTGCTGCACAAGCATTGAAGTAGGTCTTCAGGTATCTATCTTTCTATCCCCCTCTTTCTTCCCCTCCTCTCTCAATTTCTTTCTGTACTATCCAACAACAACAGCAGTAACAACAATAACAATAACAACAATGCCAACAAAGTAGAAAAAATGGCTTCCAGGAGCAGTGGATTTGTAGTGCAGGCATTGAGCCTCAGCTAACCCTGGAGGTAGAAAAAGGAGGAGGAGGAGGAGGAGGAAGAGGAGAAGGAGGAGGTGGAGAAGGAGGAGGAGGAGGAGGAGGAGGAGGAGGAGGAGGAGAAAGAGAAGATGGAGAAGAAGGAGGAGAAGGAGAAGAAGAAGAAGAAGAAGAAGAAGGAGAAGGAGAAGGAGAAGGAGAAGGAGAAGGAGAAGGAAGGAAGGAAGGAAGGAAGGAAGGAAGGAAGGAAGGAAGGAGAAGAGAAATAAGGGTTATGCAAAGAGACTCTCATGCCTGAGGTTCCAAAGTCCCAGGTTCAATCCAATATTAGGATGAATAAGTAGTGGGGGTTAAAAGAAAGAAGTGGACGTTCAAGTGGTAGAGCACCCAGCTGAGTAAACATAATCCTATGCTCAAGGACCCCAGTTCAATTCCCCAGTCCCCACCTGCAGGAGGGTCACAGGAGTGGTAAAGCATGTCTGCTGATGTCTATCTTTCTCTCTCTCCCTCTCTATCTCCCCCACTCCTCTCAATTTCTCTCTGTCCTGTCCAAAAAAATAGAAAGGAGAGAGAGAGGTAGAGAGAGAGAGACTGGGATTATTGTGACACAAATAAGTACAGATTTATTAATAACTTTGTACTTTTCAAAGTTAGCTCAGGAGCCATTTTCTTCCAGTAAAGAGCACACTGGCTAAGGGAACTTAGGTGACAGGGACTGAGCACAGACTCCAAGCACGCTTCTCTAGCTATGAGAGCTTGGTCTTTGCAACTTGCTTGACAGATGGACTGTGTGTGTTGAACGCATTGCAAAACTAACAAGATTTCCCCTGACCTGCCTTGGGGTTACTGTGAGCCTACAACAAACATGAGGAAAGGATCAACCTCCCCTGGACATGGAAATCACCTGTGCACAGACTCCATAGGCAAAAGCTTTCGAGTCTTGATTCCCTAGCCCTCTGAGTGGGGCTGGCAATCCCAGTAAAAAGCACTTGACCACAGGGGTGGTGGTGAAACCCAGATGCTGGTTCTGCTACTTGGGCCAGGATGCACCACATGAGACTGGTAGCCACCTTGTGGAGTGTGTGTGGAAGAACCTTACTCCAGTTCCCTAAGGCTTCCTGTCTACCCTTCCTTCCCAGAAGACCCACTTCTACAAGAGACATTCATAGAACACCAACACACTTAAGGCAGTCATCAGGCTTTTTAAGATGCTGCCATGCATGTCCCAACCAAGAGAACACAAAGAAACTGGAGTTAAATTGCCTTAAACCCATAGGCAGTGCTGCTGCAGGTCCAGTCAGAAGCAGCCTGGACATCAGCCCCAAGTAGCCCCTGTTAGACACACACAGTGCCAACAGTCATGCCAGGACAGAGCACGGGCAGGAGAAAGGGAGGTCTATGCAGAGCTATCTAAGGAAGATTTGGTGGAGACTGTTGGATGCCAGATAGAGTTTTCCCCCTGGTGATGTGGGGGGTTGCAGCCTTGGAAACTAGACATAAAAAAGGAAATTAAAAGAGTGGAGAGATAGCATAATGGTTATATAGGAGACGTTTATGACCAAGGCTCTGAAGTCCCAGGTTCAAGCCCCTGCACCAGCCTAAGCCAGAGCTGAGCAGTGCTCTGGAACAGAATGAAAAGAAAAGAAGAGAGGAGAGGAGAGGAGAGGAGAGGAGAGGAGAGGAGAGGAGAGGAGAGGAGAGGAGAGGAGAGGAGAGGAGAGGAGAGGAGAAGGAGGAGGGAGGGGAGGGGAGGGGAGGGGAGGAGATGGGAGGAGGGGAGGGGAGGGGAGGAAAATTGAGTTACAGGGCTGGCAGAATAGTTCCCTTGAACAGTGTGTTGATTTTCCATGCGCACAAGCTAGGTTCAAGCCTGTCCCCATGGCACTGGAGGAGACTCCAGTCTAGTGCTCTCTCTCACTCTCTCTCTCCCTTCACCTTTCTGAAATGACAGAAGGGAGACTTGGTTCTGCCAGATCAACTTGAATACATAAGCCTTTTGGGAACAAAAAAAAAAATGGAGGGAGTCTGGCAGTAGTGCAGTGGGTGAAGTGCACGTGGTGCAAAGTGCAAGAACCCTCATAAGGATCTTGGTTCTAGTTCCCAGCTCCCCACCTGCAGGGGAGTCGCTTCACAAGCGATGAAGCAGGTCTGCAGGTGTCTATCTTTCTCTCCCCCTCTCTGTCTTCCCCTCCTCTCTCCATTTCTCTCTGTCCTATCCAACAACAATGACATCAATAACAACAATAATAATAACTACAACAATAAAACAACATGGGCAACAGAAGGGAATAAATAAATTTTTTTAAAAATGGAATCAGGTTTTGCTAAAAACAAAAATTTTACACATGTACCAACAGCAGTATTTATTGTTTACTATAAACTATGAATTCTCCCAATAAAAAATGTTAAAAAATGGAGTCAGGGTTGTGGCTGGTCTCCTCTATGCAACACTTGAACATAACTCTATGCTTCTTTTCCTGGTCCTTGGAACTTTACAATTGTTATCAGTTTTGCTAATAACTCTTGCTTATTCCTGTCTCCTTTCCGAAGCTTGGCCAAAATTACTCTCATCAAATAAAGCATATGTTCTGCCTTGTGATGGTGTTAGGAATTGAACCTGGGACCTTAGAGCCTCAGGCATGAAAGTCTTCTTCACAACCAGTCCTGTGTTTCTGTTTTGACGACAAAAAAGGATTGACTTCCCAGGACCTCTATATCTGTGTGTCTGTGTGGCTGTGTATCTGTGTCTATGTGTGTGTGTATGTGTGTGTGTCTATGTGACTGTGTGTTTCTGTGGCTGTGTGACTATGTATCTGTGTGTCTATGTATCTGTGTGTCTATGTGTCTGTATGGCTTTCTGTCTGTGTACCTGTGTGTCTATGTGACTGTGTGTTTCTGTGGCTGTGTGGCTGTGTGACTGTGTATCTGTGTGTCTATGTGTCTGTGTGGTTGTCCTACACTGTGGTCTCCAGGCAGCGTATTTCCTTTCGCTCAACTCCACACTTTTCTCACACAGCCCTGCCCAGGTGGACAAGCACAGTCTTGGAGCCACCAGCTTGGATGTGCTGGACTCCATGAAGCCAGAGGGCTCCCAGTCGTGACTTCTAGTCATAATTTGAATAGTGGCAGCAGATATGCAGTAGGAAAGCATACCTAAGCCCAGAATTCTGCAGGAACTCAGACGAATGGTCTGGGGCTTAAACAAACCTGGCAGGCGAACCGACCCCTCCCGTGGTTTCCCAGTAAACAACCTCAGAGGCTGGAAGCAGAGTGTGGTTGTGTACGAGCAGGAGCCCAGCCAGGAAGTTGTCTGCCAGAGGCATGGCAGGATTATAACATACACAGAAATCCAACCTTTTTCCGTTGTAGCTTCTGCTTTTCCCTGAACTCTTCCATCTTCCTGGCCTCTTCCCTCAACGTGTGTGCAAGGTGGATATGACACTGAGCCACATTGTCTAGCTCTGCAAATGCAAGCAACAAGACACACTTAAATAAATAAGATGAATAAACATTTGTCTGGAACTAAACCTAGAAAACCCTAAGCATTTTTTTTCTTTATTTATTTTGCCTCCAGGGTTATTGTTGGGACTCGGTGCCTGCACTATGAATCCACTGCTCCTGGAGGCTATTTTTTCCCTTTCGCTGCCCTTGTTGTTTATCATTGTTGTTGTTATTATTGCTGTCATTGTTGTTGGATAGGACAGAGAGGAATGGAGAGAGGAGGGGAAGACAGAGAGGGAGAGAGAAAGACACCTGCAGACCTGCTTCACCGCCTGTAAAGTGACCCCCCCTACAGGTGGGGAGCCAGGGGGATTGAACCGGTATCCTTAAGCCGGTTCTTGCGCCTCGCTCGATGTGCACTTAATCCACTGCACCGTCACCCAGCCCTCACCCTAAGCATTTTTAAATACATATACATGTTGGCACAAGTGGTTAAATTAAAATACTTTACTTGGTTACCACAGTTTTCTGGGTCCCTCCATGCACCCAGCATTGTCCATCCCACCAAGACCAAGCTGGGAGTGTGGGCCTGGGGTCAAAGGCATAAGCGTCCCTTAGTAACATGCAAGGCAGATGTCCAGGCCCCAAGCCCTTCTGTCCTAATCAGAAACTCCCAGGATGGGACCCAGAGATCTGAGTTAATAGTCATGCTGCTAGGTGGTGAGAAACACTGCTCCAGGTAAGGCAACAGTGCACCCTGAGCACAGTTACGGGGGACGGCCTGACCCTTCACCCCGACAGAGTTATCTTTTACCTTAGGAGCCGCTCTATTTTTTAAAGATTTTATATATTTCTTATTGAATAGAGACAGAAAGAAATTGAGAGGGGAGGAGGAAGAGAGACAGAGAGACACCGGAAGCCCTGCTTCACTGCTCATGAAGCTTTCCCCCTACAGTTGAGGACCTGAGGTTTGAACCAGGGTCCTTGCGCACTGCAATGTGTGTGCTCAACCAGGTGCACCACTGCCTGGCCCTGAGTTGCTCTATTTTGTTTGACCCAACCTGAGATCGCTGCTCAACTACACATTTGACAAATACAGTATTTACATTTTCAAGGAAGCACTTACGTTGCTTGAAGACTTCCAGTGCCCGCTTCAGTGTGCTGAAATCCAAGCACATGTGTAACATCAGATCCTGTCAGATCCCTTTGCACATAGTTCTTTACATAATTTAAGTATCAATAAGAGAAAACACAAGTAGAACCTGAACTGGAGTTGGTGTATTGCACCAAAGTAGAAGACTCTGGGGTGAGGGGGTGGGGGTTCAGGCCCTGGAAAAGGATGACAGAGGACCTAATGGGTGTTGTATTATTATGTGGAAAACTGAGAAATGTTATGCATGTACAAACTATTGTATTCACTGTCAAATATAAAACATTAATCCCCCAATAAAGAAAAAAATTTAAAATAATAAAAGATTGTGAAAGGGTCCAGAAAGTGACTCATCCAGTTGAGCACATATGTTACCATCCACAAGTACCTGGGTTCAAGCTCTCAGTCCCTCCCTGCAAGGGGAAGCTTCATAAGAGATTAAGCAATGCTGTGGATATCTCTCTCTCTCCTATTTCCCTCCCCTTTCCTTCTCAAATTCTCTGTGTCTATAATAAGTAAATAATAACTAAATAAATAATTTAAGAAGATTGTGAAAAAAATACTGGCAAGGATATAGAGAAAAAAAGGAACACTGGAACTCAACAAGACTGCAAACTGGTGCGGTTTTGATGAAAAATAGTATGGAGACTCTAAAAAATAAAAATGGCAATAATTTGCAGTCCTTCAATACCACTTACAGACACACAACCAAAGGACATAATAATACTAAGTCTAAAGATATATGAATACCCATGATAGTAGCTGCTCTACTGAGTCAAGGTAAATGCCTTTCAACTAATGACTAAATAAAGAAATTATGGGCCAGGTGGTGGAGCCTCTGGTTAAACACACCCATTACAGTGTGAAAGGACCCAAGTTCAAGCCCTTGGTGCCCCCCCCCAAAAAAAATTAAGTATCAGTGATTTAAGATGGGTGGACAGAATTGTAAGATTCCAGAGGCATAGTTTCTCACCTGCTTCACACCTGTGCCTGCCAGTATCTTAACTGACTGAGTGGACTCATCTTTGCCTGTGAGTTTGAGGTGAGGGAAGAAGAGCAAGACTTCTTTCATCCTGCATCCTCTGGGTGCTCTCTCAATGTCAGGCATAAACACCACAAACTTCGATATCTACCTGGGGAGGCCAAGATGACTTCATTTGCCATCATCATCATCATCACCATAGTCCCTTTGTAAGAGAATATGAGTCATCCTTTAAAATATGGTGATCATAAATAGGAACAAGTCAGTGAAGGAGGGCCCAGTGATGGCGCACCTGGTGGAGTGCACGTGTTATAGTGTGCAAGGATCCAGGTTCAAGCCCCCAGTCCCCATCTGCAGGAGGAGAGCTTTGCAAGTGGTGAAGCAGGGCTGCAGGTGTCTTTTTGTCTCTCTCCTCTATTTCTCCTTTCCCTCTTGATTTCTGGCTGTCTCTATCCAATAAATAAATAATTTATAAATTTAAAGAGTCAGGGGCAGAGGGTAGATATCATAATGGTTATGCAAAGAGACTCTCGTGCCTGAGGCTCCAAAGTCCCAGGTTCAGTCCTCTGCACCACTATAAACCAGAGCTGAGCAGTGTGCTCTGGTTAAAAAAAAAAGAGTCAGTGAAGGAATAGCCCAATAGTGGTTCTTGGTCTCCTGCTGTCACATGGCCATCACTCATATACATGGAGCACACGCCATGGGCACTGTGTCCAATGACAGTGACCCAGTGGTGTAGACACTGAGTAGACATTGTCCTAGGCCTCAGAGTCAGAGAGAGAGGGCAGGCATTACAGACACTGTGTTAGTATTTTAATGCTGAATAACAAGTGACCTCAAACTTGGAAACTTCAATCAAGGCATCGAGACAAAGCTTAACTGGAATTTCTGCTTAGAGCCTCACAGACTACAGTCAAGGTGGTGACCATTTTTATTCTCATCTGGAACCAGCGTTTTCCTAATTTTACCCATTTGGTTTGGTTTCTGTTGTGAGTCAGCTGGTGGTGGTGTGGGCTTCTGTTTTCTTTTTCATTTGTTTGTTTTTCTTTCTTGGGGGATTAATGTTTATAGTCAACAATAATTTGTACTTGTGTAATATTTCTCAGTTTTCCACATAACAATTCAAACCCCTCTAGGTCCTCCTCTGCCATCATGTTCTAGGATCTGAATACCCCCCCACCCCCAGAGTCTTTTACTATGGTGCAATACACCAACTCAAGTCCAAGTTTTGCTTTGTGTTTTTCTTTCTGTTCTTATTTCTCAACTTTCGTCCATGAATGGGATCATCCCATATTCATCCTTCTGTTTCTGACTTATCTCACCTAACAGGATTCCTTCAAGCTCCATCCAAGATGAGGTGAAAGTGAAATCAGCATTTTTAATAGCTGAGTAGTATTCCATTGTATATATAAAACACAACTTGCTCAGCCACTCATCTGTTGTTGGACACCTGGGCTGCTTCCGGGTTTTGGCTATTACGAATTGTGCTGCTATGAACACAAGTGGACACAGATATGTTTGGATGGATGTGTTGGGTTCCTTGGGATATATCCCCAGGAGAGGATTTACAGAGTCATAGAGGGGTTCTGTTTTGTATGTAAGTTGTGCTGAGGAACGGAGGAGCCTTGAACAACTGGTGTAGTACTATGGTTCCTGCCAGTAGTCCAGTCTACATTTCAGCTTGAGTTCATCCCTTCTCTCCTCTTGCTCCAGCTATCCACATGCAATTACCAGCCTTCAGATAGTGCCATTCCTTTCTTTACCAGAAATCTTTGCTCCCCTCTGATGAAATTCGTTGAGTTGCTGTGTTGTAATATTTGTTAAGTGGAGGAGAGTCAACACTCCCTGACTGGGTTGCCATACCCCCACCCTGAAAAAAAATCACCGGAAATTTGACTAAGGGAAAATCTTCTGAGCTTACTCAAACTCAAGAGTTCATCAGTTTTGTTTGTTTTTCAGAACACTGCTCAGCATTCACTTATGGTGGTTCAGGGGGGATTGAACCTGGGACCTGAGAGCCTCAGACATGAGCATCTCTTTGCATAAGCATTATGCTATATTCCCCCTCTCTCATAGTAAGTAATAAAAGACCTAAGAATGCTTTAATTCAGCTTTTTAACAAATTGTGAGCTACTATTGTCTAATATATTGGATTCTTTCTAAATTCTCCAAATTAGAAATAACATCACAGGGGGTCGGGCAGTAGCACAGTGGGTTAAGCGTACATGACACCACTAGCATAAAGATCCCAGTTTGAGCCCCGGCTCCCCACCTGCAAGGGAGTCGCTTCACAGGTAGTGAGTCAGGTCTGCAAGTGTCTATCTTTCTATCCTCCTCTCTGTATTTCCCTCCTCTCTCCATTTCTCTCTGTCCTATCCAACAATGACAACATCAATAACAACAACAACAAGAATAACTGAAACAACAATAAAAAAGGAAATAACATCACATCTTTACATGCTACATAGATCTTCCCACATTTGACATTTTCTTTCCTCATTGTTTCTTCACTTCAGACTTTTCATTCTGTATTATACCCTTTCTCTCTGAAGTATTACTCTAGAAGTTCCTTGACTGAAGATTTATTAAGATAATTAACTCAACTTTTGATTATCTAAAGGTAACTTCACTTTTCACTTTCTTAGAAAAAAATCATTTCTCTTTTTTTCCCCTTTCTTGGTATTATCTTTATTTATTATGGGATAGAGACAGCCAGAAATTGAGAGGGAAAGGGATGATAGGAAGACAGACAGAGAGACACCTGCAGCCCTACTTCACCACTTGCAATTGTAAATGGGGACTGAGGGCCAACCCAGGTCCTTGTGCATTGTAGCATGTGCGTTCAACCAGGTGCACCACCTCCAAGCCCCCCAACAAAAATCATTTCCCTGGGCATTCAATGCCAGTTTAGGGGTTTTTTTGCTCTCTGTACCTTGAAGTTATGATTCCACTATCTCTGGTTTTATCGCTGCAAGTTCAGCTGTCTCTAACACATAATTCTTGGTGGGTCATCCTTCTCTCTGGGGCTTTTAGAATTTGCTCTGACTAGGACCGGCATAAGGATCCCGGTTCGAACCCCGGCTCACCACCTGCAGGGGAGTCACTTCACAGGCGGTGAAGCAGGTCTGCAGGTGTCTATCTTTCTCTCCTCCTCTCTGTCTTCCCCTCCTCTCTCCATTTCTCTCTGTCCTATCCAACAACGACAACAACAATAATAACTACAACAATAAAACAACAAGGGCAACAAAAGGGAATAAATAAATAAAATAAATATTAAAAAAAAAAAAGAATTTGCTCTGACTGTCCTGTGTATAGTTGTGATTTTTTTTAAACAGATTTTTTAAAACTTTTATTTATTTATTCCCTTTTGTTGTCCTTGTTGTTTTTTTGTTGTGGTTATTATTGTTGTCGTTGTTGGATAGGACAAAGAGAAATGGAGAGAGGAGGGGAAGACAAAGAGGGGGAGAGAAAGACAGACACCTGCAGACCAGCTTCACCGCTTGTGAAGTGACTCCCTCCCCTGCAGGTGGAGAGCTGGGGGCTCGAACTGGGATCCTTACTCTGATCCTTGCGCTTTGTGCCACATGTGCTTAACCCGACTCCCAATAGATTTTATTTTATGAGAGGTGAATTTAAACAGTGCTGAAGATCAAATTCAGGGCTCAATTGAATCTCCCCTCCTTCCTGAAGACTCATTGTGAATGTATTTTAAATGTATTGTCTGGAGACTTATTTCTGCTTCCTGCAAAGCAGATTTATGGTCTTTATGAACTCTGAAAAATTCTCAACTTCATGGTCCAGGAGGTGGCACGGTGCATAAAGCACTGGACTCTCAAGCATGAAGTTCTGAGTTCTATCCCCGGCAGCACATGTACTAGTGATATCTGGTTCTCTCTCTCTCTCCTTCTATCTTTCTCATTAATAAATAAATATTTTTTTAAAACTCAACTTCTTCACTTTAAATATCTCTTTAGGGGGTCCGGCAGTTGCGCAGTGGGTTAAGTGTACGTGGCACAAAGAGCAAGGACCAGCCTAAGAGTCCTGGTTCGAGCCCCCAGCTCCCCACCTGCAGGGGAGTCACTTCATAGGCGGTGAAGCAGGTCTGCAGGTGTCTGTCTTTCTCTCCTTCTCTCTGTCTCCCCCTCCTCTCTCGATTTCTCTCTGTCCTATCCAACAACGAACGACATTAACAATAACAATAATAACCACAACAAGGCTACAACAACAAGGGCAACAAAAGGGGAAAAATGGCCTCCAGGAGCAGTGGATTCATGGTGCAGGCAATGAGCCCCAGCAATAACCCTGGAGGCAAAAAAATATATATATATATATATATATCTTCCTGGCCAGGGGAGATAGCATAATGGTTACATAAAAAGACTTTCATGTCCAAGACTCTGAAGTCCCAGGTTCAGTCTCTTTTATGACCACAAGCCAGAGCTAAGGAAGGAAAGAAGGGAGGGAGGAAGGGAGGGAGGGAGGGAGGAAGGAAGGAAGAAAGGGAGAAAGAAAGAAAGAAAGAAAGAAAGAAAGAGAAGGAGAGAAAGAGAGAGAGAAAAAGAGAGAAAGAAAGAAAGAGAGAGAGAGAAAGAGAAAGAGAGAAAGAAAGAAAGAAAGAAAGAGAAAGAAAGAGAGAAAGAAAGAAAGAGAGAAAGAGAGAAAGAGAGAAAGAAAGAAAGAAAGAAAGAAAGAAAGAAAGAAAGAAAGAAAGAAAGAAAGGACTTTTCTCCAAGGGAGAAGTTAGTCCTTCCTGCTTGATTGCCTGAAATGGATATTGATCTTCCCCTCCTTATCAGGCCTTTGGACTTGTACTGATTTACACTGACTGTCCTGGTTCTTTATCCTGCAGACAACAGACCCTGGCTCCTCTCAGTCCACACAGCTGCACAAGTCAATTACTTTAATAAGTCGTGCTTCATGTGCATATATATAAATAGATGTGTGTATGTGCATATATAGCTGCCTGCTGGGTCTGTTTCTCTGCAGAATCTTAACTAATAGAAAGGGTTTCCTAATATCCAATATACCTGATTTGGGGCACAGAAAACTTTGTTTATTTATTTGTTTATTTATTATTGGATAGAGACAGAGAAATTGAGAGGTGGGGGAGATAGAGAGGAAGAGAGGCAGAGAGACCTGCTTCACCATTCGTGAAGCTTCCCCCTGCAGATGGGGACCAGGGGCTCGAATCTAGGTCTTTGAGCATGGTAACATATGCACTCTACCAGGTGCTCCACCACTTGGTCCCCTCTTGCATCCTTTCTTTTTTTTTTTAAGATTTTTAAAAATTTGTTATTGGATAGAGACAGACAGAAATTGAGAGATAAGGGGGAAATAGAGAGGAAGAGAGACAGTGAGACCCCTGCAGACCTGCTTCACCACCTGTGAAGCAACTCCACTGCAGGTGGGGAGCCTGGGTCTCGAACTGAGATCCTAACTGGTCCTTGTGCTTTGCGCCACGTGCACTTAACCCGCTGCGCTACCGCCCGACTCCCCTTTTAAGATTTTTTAAATATTTATTTATTCCCTTTTTTGTTGCCCTTGTTTTTTATTAATGTAACTATTATTGTTGTTATTGATGTTGTTACTGTTGGATAGGACAGAGAAAAATGGAGAGAGGAGGGGAAGACAGAGGGGGGGAGAGAAAGACAGACACCTGCAGACCTGCTTCACTGCCTGTGAAGCGACTCCCCTGCAGGTGGAGAGCCAGGGGCTCTCACCAGGATCCTTATGCTGGTCCTTGTGCTTTGTGCCACCTGCACTTAACACACTCCCTCTAGCATCCTTTCAATAAGCACACTGACCATAGCGTAGTCCACCAGAAACCAAATGTGAAAAAGCACATAATCCTTGAGTAAATAAAGTAATATGCAATCATCTAGAGACCCTTCCTGAAAACCATCCTGGTGGTGGCAAAAACAGAAGTTACCTCAAGGGCCATTCACTTCAATCTTGGAAACAGTTTCTTTCTTCCTCTCTTTCTTTCTTTCTTTCTTTCTTTTTAATGTTTATTTAAGTGTTGACCTCCTTTTTTTTTTTTTTTAACCAGAGCACTGTTCAGCTCTGGCTTATGGTGGTGCAGGGGATTAAACCTGGGGCTTTGGAGCCTAGGGAAGGGAGTCACTTTGCATAACCATTATGCTATCTACCCTCTGCCCTGACAATCTTTTTTAATATTTTATTTATTTATTAATGAGAAAGATAGGAGGAGAGAGAAAGAACCAGACATCACTCTGGCACATGTGCTGCCGGGGATCGAACTCAAGACCTCCTGCTTGAGAGTCCAAAGCTTTTTCACTGCGCCACGTCCCAGACTACGGAAACAGTTTCATCTCTCAACTCCTGTGTCTTTTCCTCTCTGAAATGTACTTATGAGGAAAAGTAACTGAACTTTATCATGGAGAAGAAAATGGTATGAGAGCTTCTCTATAAACTAAGTTAGAAATCAAATGCAGAATAACAAAAAATATCATTATCATGGATTAGACTCATTCTGCTGAATATCTTCTCCGAGATGTACCAGATGAGAGAAAAAGTTTGCTCTCCATCATAGCACTTCAAAAGTTTACTGATCGCTTCCTACATGGTTTGTACTTTCTCTTTGTATCAGATTTTGGTCAATAGCACACTAATCTTGCTTAAAGTTATCTCTCGTTTTTATCATTTTTTTAGATTTAGTTGTTTGATAGGGCAGAGAGAAATTAAAACAGGAAGGGGAAGTAGAGAAGGAGAGAGAGACACCTGCAGCAGTGCTTCACCACTAATGAAGCTTCCTCCTAACAGGTGGGGACTATAAGGGTCTTGAACCTGGGTCCTAGCGTATTATAAGGTGTGCATTTAACCAGATGTGCCACCACCCAACCCTTTGCTTGAAGTTATTTAACCCTTCTTTAAAGGAAAGTGAACCTGAGTCTATATCATGTTGACCTATGAACATGTATGGTATGGGGGTTCAATCCCCAGCATCAAAAAACAAAAAAATATATAACAACTGTGAAATTGCTACATCTAGGTATTGGCTATATAGTCATGGTTGTGTAGTGCTCTTTACTTTTCTGTGTGTTTTTTCAACTTTTTTTCTTTTTTAGTGAATAGTTGTTGTTTTGTTTCTAGGGTGACTTTGGTTAACAAGCCTATAAAGGTTTTAGAAGCATACTTTCTCACCCCCTCAAGCTGTACTGCCCCACTGCCTCCACCATCAAGCCATCACTGTCCTCCCAGAGTCCTCTGGGCCACTTTCCCTTTCAAGCCCCCTCCATTCTCTTTATTAACCTTAGTTCTGCAGTCTGAATCCATAATTCTCACAGGCTTGGCTTGCTTTGATTTTTTACCCCTATGACATCTTTCCAAATTTCATTTTATACAAGTACTTTTAAGGTATTTTGTGGTAACAACGTCCTTTACTTGCCTGTCTGAAAAGCCCTTCATCCCTCCAAATTTGCCTGAAGTCTTGAGTGGATGTCTTTTCCATTCAAAACTTTGAATATATTCTACCATTTATTTTACCTTTGAGAATTTCTTTTTTTTTTTTCTTTTATTTATTTATTTATTTTTCTTTTTTTACCTGAGAATTTCTATCGACAAATCAACCAATAGTTTTATGGGATTTCTCATATAAGTGATTCTTTGCCTTTCTCTATCTCTCTTATTTGTCATTTTAATTATCATCCACCTTCATGAACTTAGGTTTGGATTCATTTTTCCTGAAGTTCCTCAGGCTGTCTGGATCTGAGGGTGTTTGTCCTTCTTTCTTTCTTTTTTTTTTTTTGCCTCCAGGGTTATTGCCGGGGCTCAGTGCCTGCACCATGAATCCACTGCTCCTGGAGGCCATATTTTCCCTCCTTTTGTTGCCCTTGTAGTCTTTTATTGTTGTAGTTATTATTGTTCTTGTTATTTATGTTGTTGTTAGATAGGACAGAGAGAAATGGAGAGAGGAGGGGAAGACAGAGAGGGGGAGAGAATGATAGACACCTGCAGACCTGCTTCACCACCTGTGAAGCAACTCCCCTGCAGTTGGGGAGCCAGGGGCTCGAACCGGGATCCTTCTAGTGCGTGTGCTTTGCACTACGTGCGCTTAACCCACTGCACTACCACTGAACCCCCCATCCTTTAATTTGAAGGATATTCTCAACTAATATTTCAGGTTTTATTTTTCTTATAATTGAAAGATAGACAGAAATGAGAATGGAGGAGGAAATAGAGACAGATAGAGACCTGCAGCACTGCTTCACCACTCGTAAAGCTCTCCCTTGAAGGTGGGGACCAGGGGCTTGAACCTGGGTCTTTGTGCATGGTAATATGTGTGCTCAACCAAGTGCACCATGGCCTGGCCCTGATATTTCTTAAAGTACAAAGTACAAATTCTATTCTTTTCTTCTTATACCTCTATGATATGGATGCTATTCCTCTGTGTTGTCCCATGACGCTCTTATATTGCTTCAGCACCTTTTCTTTTTGCTAGTTTTTCTTCCTTCCTTCCTTCCTTCCTTCCTTCCTTTCTTTCTTTTCTGTGGGGAGTGAGGGGAGTGGCTTTCTCTACCTTATCTTCCTGCTCTCTAGTTTAACCTTTGGCATCTATGGTACTGAGATGTTTCCCTCTAACCTGGTTTTATCTCAGTCCCTGTACTCATTATTTCTTTGATCACTATTACCATTTTTCTTCTATAAATTCCCTCACAGTTTCTCCAATTTTGTTTAAGTCCTCCTCCATACATCTTCTTATTTTGGTGTCCATACTAAGGAATATGGCTTTGAAGTCTTCATCAGGAAGCTTATGTAGCTTTGCTGAGTCTGGGCTTTTCTGCAGTTTTGGTTTTCGCTGTTCTAGAGGTGACTTACTGGCAGCTCTCAATCACCTGAACTTGACACATGATTTAAATAGCATTTGTTTCCTTTCATCTACTGGACCAGAGGGCAGCAGTGGAGGCAACTATGGGTGAGAGCTAAACAGGGAGCAGCAGAGAGCAGTCCTGGCTGTGAGTCAAGCAGCAGCAGAGAAAGGCAATCTGAGAGCCCAGCATGGTGCACAACTGTCATGGAGAGAATCTAACTGGGTGTTTTGCAACCGAGTGGAGAGCAGTTCTCTACTTTTTCTGTGAACATCTCTCTGCCCTCGCCTTCTGGGTTCTATGCTTTCTTTCTATCACTATTTTATTTATTTTCTTCCCTTTTGTTACCCTTGTGTTGTTGTAGTTATTATTGTTGTTGTTACTGTTGTTGTTGATGTCATCATTGTTGGATAGGACAGAGAGAAATGGAGAGAGGATGGGAAGACAGAGAGGGGGAGAGAAAGATAGACACCTGCAGACCTGCTTCACCGCTTGTGAAGTGACTCCCCTGCAGGTGGGGAACCAGGGCTCGAACAGGGATCCTTATGCCGGTCCTTGCGTTTCGTGCCATTTTCTATTGTTATTTTATCTGAGCTCCAATCTCATTTTTATGTTGATTTTTATACATAAGTTGTAGCATTTGTTGTGGTGGTAACAGCTAAAGGAAACAGGACTTGCTAATCTACCACCATCACAGGTAGAAGTTCTGCTTTTTCGATTTTTCATTTAAAACACCGAAAATATAATTTAATCAGCCCCCACCTGCAGGGGGGAAAGCTTCATGAGTGGTGAAGCAGGACTGCAGGTGTCTCTCTGTCTCTCCCTCCCTCTACCTCTCCCTCCCCTCTCAATTTCTCTCTGTCTCTATCCAACAATAAATAAATAAAAATATTTTAAAGATAAAAATAATAATTTAATCAGTAAATAATAATTTAATCAGTAAAATAATTTAAAGGAGTGTTGAGAAAGCTCACCTGGGTGAGCAGCTGCTTTCCCATGTGGGTGCCAGGTTCAAGCCCCCATACACCATGTGAGAGCATCATAGCACTGCCAGGGCTTCGGTGCTGTGGTACTGCCCCTTCTCTCTCTCTCTCTCTCTCTCTCTCTCTCCTTCTATCTCAAATATTCCCCAGTATTTTCCCTAATGATAACTAAATAAATCAGCAGTGAAATTATACTTGTATTGATATCCTATGTCTGAAGATTAGTAACATTTAAATATTTTATTTATCGATTTAATAAGAAATAGAGAAAGAAATCAGAGCCCTGCTCAATTCTGGGTGATGGTTCTAGGGCTTAAACCTGGGCACTCATGTTCAGGCATAAAAGTCTTTTGCACAGCCATTATGCTGTCTCCCCAGCCCTGATTACTAATGGCCTTAGACTTGTGTACTTAATGTGTTAATATCATCCAATGCCCTCTTAATAATTCAGTTATTTTTTAAAATTTATTTATTTATTGCATAGAGACAGCCAGAAATCAAGGGGGGGCGGTAGCAAAGCGGGTTAAGTGCACATGGCACAAAATGCAAAGACCGGTGTAAGGATCCCATTTCGAGCCCCAGCTCCCCAACTGCAGGGGAGTCACTTCATAGGCGGTGAAACAGGTCTGCAGGTGTCTATCTTTCTCTCCCCCTCTCTGTCTTTCCCTCCTCTCTCCATTTCTATCTGTTCTATCGAACAACAATGACATCAATAATAAATACAACAATAAAACAAGGGAATAAATAAATATTAAAAAAAAGAAATTGAGAGGGAAGGGGGAGAGAGACAGAGGGAGAGAGAGAGACAGAGAGACACCTGCAGCCCTGCTTCACCACTCTCAAAGCTTTCCTCCTGCAGATGGGAACTGGGTATTGAACCTGGGTGCTTGTGCACTGTAACATGTGCACTCTACCAGGTGTACCACCACCTGGCCCCAATTTAGTTCTTTTCTTGCAGTCCGAGGTGTGTGTGGTTATGTGCGTGTATTTATATGTGTGGGTATTTATACTGTGTCTCTATTTTTGTGTGTGAGAGATGCAAGAAAAAGGAAAAGGCAGTGTTTTGTCTGCCTCCACAAGTATCTGTAGAAGTCATGGGGCCTCAGAACATCCTGGTCAGTAAACACATCAATATGTGAGGTGAGAAGGTATGCAGATACTGACAAGTGCTGCCTAAGTACTTCTCTGAGCCTCCCTTCAGAATTGTTTGTGCTAGAGAAGAAATCTGGAAATGTCCATGTAAATCAGACCAACTGCATAATTCCTGAAGTCAACAGCAAAATGAAAATATAGGACCTCTCACCTATAAAATAGTAAGAATTTGGGACCAGGTGGTGGTGAATCTGGTTGAGTGCAAACGTTACAATGTGCAAGGACCTGGGTTTGAGATCCCTGGTCCCCACCTGCAGGGGTAAAGCTTCACAAGTGGTAAAGCAGGGCTGCAGGTGTCTCTCTGTCTCTTTCCCTCTCTATCACTGCCTTCCCTCTTGATTTCTGGCTATCTCTATTCAATAAATAAGTAAAGATAATAAAAAATAGTAGGAATTTCAGAATAGGGACAGCAATAAGTATTAGGTAAACAACAAAACCTTCTGAAGGTGAGATTCCATAGGACCATACATGAGCCAGTCTATATGTGAGAAAGTGTGATATTAAATAGACAGCACATCCTGGCCACTTCTGTAGCCTCAGAGTGCTCCAGGAATGACTGGAGAATAAATCATTGTGATACAGAAGTCTCCCAGTGGTGCTAAGAAGAATAAAGCAATGTAAAGATATCCCTGTAGTTATCACAGGGTGTGTTTGTGTCACTGCATGTGCATATGAAGAAACCCTTCTATTTGCATAGGGCAGGTTGTGCACAAGTGACTTTCATGTCCAAGACACCAGAGGTCCCAGGTTCACTCCCCAGCACCACCACAAACCAGAGTTGAGCAGTGGTCTAGAAAAAGAGATCCCTAGTATAAAGTTATATGTGTAATCCGACCTATGAAAGGTACATATAGAAAAAGACTTTGTGGAAAACATCAATAATGGGTCTGGACTTCATAGTTCATTTTAACCTTATTTCTACATTTTTTATATTTTTCACAACTGGAAATAAGGAAGAAAAAACTATTTTTTAAAAACGATGGTCAAATTCATCAGTTCCAAGGACTCAAAAGAAGAAAGTGGCTGGAGGGAGATGACAATTCACTGTGTGTTGGGGTAGTGCTGACACTTAACTTGGACAGATATGGGAGTGTAGCTCTGTGCAAACAGCCGATTTCAAATCAACATTTTCTCAATAAAGCGATTCCAAACACATGCTATATATTCCAAATATATTTTACATATCATAATACTTTAAGAATAAAACATTCAAACTTTAAATCTGTTTTCTTTTTCTTTTATTTTATAGGATAGGGAGAAGTTGAAGAGGGGAGAATGGGGTAGAGAGGGAGAGAGGAAGACAGACATCTGCATCCCTGCCCCACCATGCATGATGCATGCTCCATGCAGGTGGCGAGCAGGGGCTCAAACCGGGTCCTTGCACATGGTATATGTGTGCTTGACCAGGTGTGCCACTGCCCACCCCCAATTTTTTTTATTTTTTAATTACCTTTATTTAGTTACTTATTGGATAGAGACAGCCAGAAATTGAGAGGAAAGGGGTGATAGAGAGGGAGAAAGAGAGGGAAAGGGAGAGGGAGAGGGAGAGGGAGAGGGAGAGGGAGAGGGAGAGGGAGAGAGAGAGAGAGAAACCTGCAGCCCTACTTCACCACTTCTGAAGCTTTCCTCCTGCAGGAAAGACTGGGGGCTTGAACCAAGGTCCTTGCTCATTTTAACATGTGTGCTCAACGAGGTGAGCCACCACCCAGCTTCCACCCACCCCTGCATTTTTTTTTCCACCAATACACTTCCCCACCTACTGTCCAACTCTTGAAGGGAGTGGGTCCCTAGACTGCATCAACAGCCTGGAGCCAGAGAGACTAGTGACACTTACTTGATCTCCGAATGCCCACACGGCTTCTTCCTCGAGAGGCTGAGCAGGTCTTTGCCATACTTCTCTTCAATTGAAGCCCTGGGGGACAGAGCAGAGAGCTCTGAGTTCTTCTCAGGGATGATGTTCTTTCAACAACTCACGTACTCGGTTTATTTTCAGTAGGAACCGACCAGAGAAGCAAGAACTCAGCTCAAAGCTAAACAAATGCCCCCACGTACTGAACTGAGGATGACTGGCTTACAGTCCACAGACCTGACAGTGTTTCCTGCAGAGATAATTCCATTTACCATTTTGACAAGTTTCCTTATTAACTATAACAGTGTCTCAGGTCACTGCCTTGCATCCTATGTGTGCAAGGTCCTGAAAGAGTATATTTCAACCCAAGAAGTATTGCCATATAAAAACTCCAAGGCTGCTTGAAGGAATCCTGTGAAATGAGATCAGCCAGAAAGAGAAGGATGAATATGGGATGATCTCACTCATGGAAAGAAGTTGAGAAATAAGCACAGAAGAGAAAACACAAAGCAGAACTTGGACTGGAGTTGGTGTATTGCACCAAAATAAGAACTGGGTCAGGGGGGCTTTAAGATCCTGGTGCATGATGGTGGAGGAGGACCTAGGCTGGGGGTGAAAGTGTTTCACAGGAAACTGAGAAATTTTGCACATAGACAAAATACTGTATTTTACTGTCACCTATAAACCATTAGCCCCCCACATAAAGAAAAAATTGGAAAGAAAGAAAAAAAATAAAACTCCAAGGCTGATTTTTTTCAATGCCAAGATCTTGAACACACATGACGCTATTACTCCCAGATCACTTTTCCCTTTCTTTCTTTCTTTCTTTTTTTTTCTTCCTCTTTCTTCCTTTCTTTCATTTTTTAGATTTTTTTAGTTTAGCAACTATTTTTAAATATTTATTTATTCCCTTTGTTGCCCTTGTTGTTTTATTGATGTAGTTATTATTGTTGTTATTGATGTCATCATTGTTGGATAGGACAGAGAGAAATGGGGAGAGGAAGGGGAGACAGAGAGGGGGAGAAAAAGATAGACACCTGTAGGGAGTCAGGCAGTAGCGCAGCAGATTAAGCGCACATGGTGCGAAGTGCAAGGACCGGCGCAAGAATCCTGGTTCGAGCCCCCAGCTCCCCACCTGCAAGGGAGTCGCTTCACAAGCGGTGAAGTAGGTCTGCAGGTGTCTATCTTTCTCTCCCCCCCTCTGTCTTCCTGTCCTCTCTCCATTTCTCTCTGTCCTATCCAACAATGATGACATCAATAACAACAATAACTATAATAATAAAACATGGGCAACAAAAGGGAAAATAAATAAATATTTTTAAAAACTTAAAAAAAATAGATAGACACCAGCAGACCTGCTTCATTGCCTGTGAAGCAACTCCCCTGCAGGTGGGGAGCTGGGGGGCTTGAACCAGGATTTTTGTGCCAGTCCTTGCACTTCGCGCCATGTGCGCTTAGCCTGCTGCACAACCACCCGACTCCCATTTCTTTCTTTTTAATTTCAGAGAGAGAGACTGAAGCACCACTTCACCTTCAATGGTACTTCACTTGATCTATCCATGCTGCTCCCATGTTAGCTACCTCCTGGCCAGGTGGCGCTAATTCTTTGACACATGGCATTTCCCTTGGAGGTGACACCTTAACAGGAGCTGAGACGTAGCACCATCCTCTGGAACACAAAGCTCCCTCTACACACCGGAGACGAACTGTGAGAGAGCAGTGGCCTCTGTCTCTAAGGAGGTTTCTCCAGTAAGAAGCCTCAGCTCAGACAGTACTGTGAAGCTGAGCAAGGCAGGGCTGAAAAGTTCAGCACGACGGGCATGTTCTTGCCACACACAAAGCCTGGGTTTGAGCCCCAGTGCCATGGGGAAGCGCCATAGCACCAAGGGAAACTTGGGTGATATGGTGTCTCTCCCTATCTCTGTGTCCTTTATATTTGAAGGAAAAACAATGAAAAAGTCAGCCCTGGAATGCTGAACTCATATGTATAAGACTTACTAGTGTCAACACAACACAGGGAACATGCCTCCCTGAGCAGTTAAAGCATCATCACATTACAGACTAACATTCTGAAATCATGGTCCAAACACATATGTGTGTACATACACACCACATCAATATAATACTAACATTTTCTTAGTATGTAATTTTATCTAGCAGTTTTTGTTTGTTTGTTTGTTTTCTTTTTTCTTTTTTCTTTTTTTTTCTTTTACCAGAGCACTATTCAGTTCTGGTTTATGGTGGTGAACCTGGGACTTTGGAGGCTCAGGCATGAGAGTCTGTTTGCATAACCATTATGTTATCTACCCCTGCCCTTTTTTTTGTTGTTGTTCTTTGTTTTTTGTTTTTATTTTTTACCAGAGCACTACTCAGCTCTGGCTTATAGTGGTACAGGGCATTGAACCTGGGACTTGGAAGCTTCAGGCATGAGAGTTTCTTTGTATAACTATCATGCTATCTACCCCAATTTTATCTAATACATGCCCAACACTCCTCTTATTTTTGTTTCTTTTTTTTAAAAAAATATTTAGTTTGGATTGAAATAGAAAGAAACCTAGAAGGGGGAGATAGAGAGGGAGAGAGACAGACACAGAGGCCTGCAACATGCTTCACCACTTATAAAGCTTTCCCCATGTAGATGGGGACCAGGACATTGAACCTGGGTCCTTACACACTGTGATGTGTGTGCTCAGTCAGCTGCGCCATTAGGCCCCTCTCCCATCTTTTCTAAAAGTACTATTTTATCATCCTACAGAGCTCAACATTCACAGTCCAGTCAAATATATAACTAAGTTGGACCAAAAAGAGGGGAATGTCAGAATATAAAGTCTGGGGGCTGGGCAGTGGCATACCTGGTTAAGCACACATATTACGAAGCACAAGGACCCAAGCAAGGATCCAGGTTTGAGCCCCTCCACCTGCAGTGGGGGACGCTTCACAAGCTGTGAAGCAGGTCTGCAGGTGTCTCTCTTTCTCTCTCCCACTCTATCTCCCCTCCTCTCTCTTTTTTTACCTCATGTTTGAGAGTCCAATGCCTTATCCACTGCACCACCTCCGGACCACAAAAATTTTATTTATTTATTTATTTATTTTTAATATTTATTTATTCATTCCCTTTTGTTGCCCTTGTTTTTTTATTGTTGTTGTTATTTGATGTCGTTGTTGTATAGGACAGAGAGAAATGGAGAGAGGAGGGGAAGACAGAGAGGGGGAGAGAAAGATAAGACACCTGCAGACCTGCTTCACCGCCTATGAAGTGACTCCCCTGCAGGTGGGGAGCCGGAGCTCAAACCGGGATCCTTATGCCGGTCCTTGCGCTTGCACCACGTGCGCTTAACCCACTGCACTACCGCCCCACTCCCTATTATTATTTTTTTTAACCAAAGCACTGCTCAGCTCTAGCTTATGGAGCTTCAGGCATGAGAGACATAACCATTATGCTGTCTACCCCCACCCCTCTCCCCTCCTCTCTCAATTTCTCTCTGTCTTATCCAATAAAGTGAGAAAAATAGCCACCAGAAACAGTGGCTTCATAGTGCCAGCATCGAGTCCCAGAGATAACCCTGGAGGCAAATAAATAAATAAATAAATAAATAAATAAATAAAGGAAACCAGAATATAAAATCTACAGGTGGCAGGTCTCACACAAGTCACTAATGATTACTCAGTGGGCCAAAGGCTGAAGGTGCTAACTAAGCCTCCACCTTCGTCAGCACCATCACTGAGGGTCTCTGTCCCTGTCGCTGTCTTGTCTGACTCACACTAGTGAGTTGCAGGGAATTATACCACTTTCCTTCAAATTGAATACATATCCAAGTAACCAGTGACTGTGTTTTCACTGCAAAGACTCAACAGCATTACATGAAGTAAAGCGCGAGTGCAGCCCCCCCCTGCCCCCCCCGCCCCCCCCACCTCTCTCCCCTGGGCAGCTGCCGCTTCTAGGCATGCTGAGCCCACAGCAAGATGAGTCAGCAGTTGACTCATAGCAGCTGACTGGCTAGTCCAGGTTCAAGTCTGCCCACCTAGTATCAGAGGAGGTGTCAGTGCTGTGGTATCCCCCATCTCTCTATCTCTCTCTCATCAGCATGGTGAAATGGCAGTGAAACAACAACAAAGTAAAAATCACTGAAGTCACCCGCCTTACCATGCCCCTGAAGACCGCTGCTTTCGCTTATGCTCCCAACACCGAGTGCTGCTGCACACATGGGTCCAGCCTCCCCCTTTGGCGGCCTACCACCCTGCAGCCTAGCCTGAGAGATAGCTGGCTCGCAACCACACTGCCCACTGCCGGGAAAGGAACCACGGTGTGAGCACAGGAGCCTGTCTCAGGCCACTGGGACAAGGGAACCTCCCAGTCTTGTAGGTGGAACCACTAGCCTATATAGGTGCAGAATTGCAGGTGTAAAGGGATTCTAAACACACACTTCCCTTCTCCTTACACAGGATCCAATTACAGCACACAATTTTCCAGCTCAGTGCCTGGAAAAACCCCCTTTTTACAAAACATACCCAGTCTTCCTAAGAGACCACGAAGCAAAGACAACAAGTCCAGACTCCACTACTTAGCGCAATGGGTAGAGTGTACATATTACAATACTCAAGGACCCAGTCCCCACCTGTAAAGGTAAAGCTTTGTGAATGGTGAAGCAGCAATATGGCAGGTGGCTGCACCTCTCTCTCTCTCTCTCCCCCCCCCCTTTTCCTCTCTTCTCTTCCTCTCCCCTCACAATTTCTGACTGTTTCTGTCCAATAAATAGAGATAATACAAAAAAATTTAAGTAGTAATAATAATCCTAGGCAAGCCATTTAAGCACCAATATACCTTAAATCCCTCCTCCATAAAATAGATCTAAGAACACATTCCCTGCCCACTGTCAGAGGCAGTAACTCTAGAATAGTTATAAGTATAGTTGCTTTTTGAGTTTGAGTTTTAAGAATAGTTTAAATATAGTTGCTTTTTGCCCTCCTGCCCAGTAAGGTGGAAAATTCCTTGCCCTTTTCCCCTCAACAGAACCTAAACAGTGAAGGCCATCAATTATTTTGAATGACCCTGCAGCGGACAGGCCTCCTCATGACCTCTGCATAGGAATACTGTTACCAGATAGTTAAAACAGATGGTCTGATAAAATTGCAAACAGATGGCCGGGTGGTCCCAACAGAGAAAAACATGTGGTGACCCCCCACTTTGGCTGGGACCTATTAGTCTGGTGTGATGTTTAAAACTAGCCCATGCTTTGCTCTGAATAGATCAGGCTTTTGCTAAGTTTGAAATGATTGGATATAGGCTGATAAGGTGATGTGTTCCCCCTCCCTGAGTGTAGTCTGAATTCCTATAAATTGTATGGTTTGAGCTTTGTTCAGGATCGAGCTTGGTAGACTAACACCAGTTACCATCTCGGCCCGGATTGCAATTCGTGAATAAACATCTTTTGCTTCCTTGCAGTGGATGGAGGTTTGATTTCGCTCTTTAACACCCACCTCCCAGGCTTGTACATCCACACTAGTGGTGGCACCATTTCCCCACCACTTACTACCTAGCAGACACTACACTGCAGTGGCCATCAGCACAGTCCCCAAGACCCCCACCTTCTTCTACTAGAAACCAGAGCTGCCTCATACTAACTGTATGACCTTCGGCAAGCTACATTACCTCCATTACCTCTCCAAACCTCAACTTCCTCATTGTAACATAAGAGTGCTAGAAGGCAGGTCTGTGAGTAAAGTGAACTACTGTCTGTGAAACACAAGGTAGCTCGTATCCGGTGACCCTGCAGTCTGTGGAGGCTCTCAGCATCCTCTGTTTAGTCTCTCTCATCTGCCCTGGCAGTAGATCATCCTTGGTTTTATTTATTTTTTTTAAAGATTCTATTTATTTATTAATGAGAAAGATAGGAGGAGAGAGAAAGAACCGGACATCACTCTGGCACATGTGCTGCCAGGGATCGAGCTCAGGACCTCATGCTTGAGAGTTCAAAGCCTTATCACTGTGCCACCTCCTGGACCATGGTTTTATTTATTTTTAAATATTTATTTATTTATTCCCTTTTTGTTGCCCTTGTTGTTTTATTGTTGTAGTTATTATTGTTGTTGTTATTGATGTTATTGTTATTGGCTAGGACAGAGAGAAATGGAGAAAGGAGGGGAAGACAGAGAGGGGGAAAGAAAGAGAGACACCTGCAGACCTGCTTCACTGCTTGTGAAGCGACTCCCCAGCAGGTGGGGAGCTGGGGGCTCGAACCGGGATCCTTGTGCTTTGCACCACATGCGCTTAACCTGCTGTGCTACCTCCCAGCTCCCCTTGGTTTTATTTTTAAAGGGAATCATTTGAGTATTCATTTATGAGGGAGAGTGGAAGAGAGAGAATCAGAGCCACACTGGCACAAGAGGTGCTGGGCATCAAACGCAGAGCCTTGAGCTAGAGAGATCAGTGCTTCACCCACTGGGCCACATCACAGGCCACTGTTTTCACACTCTGTTTTTCACTTTTTACTCACATCAGGAGCTCCATCTGGGGTCCTGTCAGCAGGACTGTTCACAGATTTAGCTACTAGAGACAAGACAGTTAAGGTTAATTGTCGACCACTGGGAGACTTTAGACTGAAGCTGAATGCTTCTTTAAAGGAAAAAGATGGTGGGGCACCTGGTAGAGCACACTTGTTGAGAACTGGTTCAAGGCCCCAGTCCTCACCTGGAGGAAAGAAGCTTCATGGGCAGTGAAGTAGGGATAAAGGTGTCTGTCTCTCTCCTTCTTTATCTCCCTCTTACCTCTCCATTTCTCTCTGTCTTTACAAGAAAAAAAATGTTTTTTTGCCTCCAGAGTTATCACTGGGGCTTAGCATCAGCACTATGAACCCTCCACTTACAGAGGCCATTTAACCCCCCTTTTTTGGACAGGACAGAGGGGTAAAGAGACGTCAAGACACCTACAGACCTATTTCACCGCTTGTAAAGTGTCCTCCCTGCAGGTGAGGAATGGGGGCTCGAACCCAGGTCCTTGCACTGGTCCTTGCACATTCTACATATGTGCATTTAACTTGGTGTGCCACTTCCTAGCCCCTACATTTTTTTAAATTATTTTTTAATTTTTTTAATTTTATTTATTTACTTTCCCTTTTGTTGCCTTTGTTGTTTTTATTGTTATAGTTCTTATTGTTGTTGTTGTTGGATAGGACAGAGAGAAATGGAGAGAAGAAGGGAAGACAGAGAGGGGGAGAGAAATACAGACACCTGCAAACCTGCTTCCCCAGCTGTGAAGCAAGTCTCCTGCAGCTGGGGAGCTGGGGGCTTGAACCAGGATCCTTAGGCCGGCCGGTCTTTGTGCTCCACGTCACCTGCGCTTAACCCGCTGCGCTACCGCCTGACTCCCCTACATTTTTTTTAACCAGAGTGCTGCTCAGCTCTGGTTTATGGTGGTGCAAAGTATTGAAACTGGGACTTTGGAACCTCAGGCATGAGTGTCTTTGCATATCTTTTGCATTATGCTATCTACCACACCCACATTTTTTAAAGGCCACCAGGAGTGGAGGGTTTGTCATGCAGGCACCAAGCCCCAGTAATAACCCTAGTGACAATAAAACAGAAGGAGGAGGAGGAGGAGGAGGAGGAGGAGGAGGAGGAGGAGAAAAAGGGGAAGAGGAAGAGGAAGAAGGAGAAGAAGAAGAAGAAGAAGAAGAAGGTGGAGGAGAAGGAAAAGGAGAAGGAGAAGGAGAAGAAGAGGAAGAGAAGGAGGAGGGGGAGGAGGAGGAGGAGGAGAGGAAATATTGACTTGGAATTTGAGGTGTGAGAAGAATTTGCACTGAGTAGAAAGAACCTCCCAGGCAGGGGAACGATGGAGCCAAGAGGAGGAGGCAGCGTCACCAAGACCTGTCTGCCAGTAAGCAGCCTGTTTGTCTGGAATAGGCATGGTGGTCAGATGGGGTGAGGCTAAGGGAGGCCAACTCTCTGTGCCTGGAGTACGTCCAGCCCACCAGTTGGCTGCCCTGCTCCCAAAGCTTGTGAGTCACAAGCACAGAGCCTGTGTGAGGTGCTCTGGGAACAGTCCTGGACTCCGGCCATCACCTTCTAGCTCGCTCTGGTCCATAGCTGATCCAGCTCAGCTGCAAAGCTAATCTTGTGTGGAAAAAAGTGGGAAGAGCAGTGGGAAGAACCTGGGGCTACGACAGCAGGTCCTGGGACACTTCCCACAAGAGCAATGGCACATGCTCCATGCGCAGCTTTTGTCACAGGTCCATGCAATGTTGGCTATGGCTGCACCATCCATGTCACCATCAGGCCTTTCCAGCCAATGCATGGGCAGAGGCAGGAGCTGGTCTACTTTGTTGTCGAGGATGGAAGCCTACACCTCTTGGTCACACACTGAGACAAGTCCAGAGCAGAGAC
The DNA here is from genome assembly GCF_950295315.1 of Erinaceus europaeus. Lineage (NCBI taxonomy): Eukaryota > Metazoa > Chordata > Mammalia > Eulipotyphla > Erinaceidae > Erinaceus > Erinaceus europaeus. The sequence continues at coordinate 61,264,555 of NC_080176.1, forward strand.
ACAAACAGGGGGAAGGCAGTAACCCTGCCCGTTCCAGTATCATGGGCCACTCACTGCACCTGAATTTGGGGTGGTGGCTCTGAGCACAGCTAGAAGAGCCTGCACAGATGTGCTGCTCATATCCACCTTGGAATAACACAGTTCCTGGCTTTCACAGTGGAGAGAAACTCACAGTCCTCAGGGGACTGGAGACAGAGAATCCCCCCTGGAGAGTCAGCACCTCAGGGGGTTGGGGGATCTCCCTGCTTCCTGGCATGTTGAACTGCCAGAAGCTCCACTGAGACTGTGTCACTTAGGGGTGGAGGGACTTCCTGACACCATCACACTAGTGGTGGAGGGGCTTCCTAACACCATCACACTAGCTGTGTGGCATGTTTTACCACATCACATGTGAAAGTTCTACAAACACATGTGAATCCTCATTGAAATCCTCAGTTCTAAGTAATACATCCTGTTATTGGTGCCCCTGCATCGTGTGTGTGCATTATATCTAATCCCTACAAACCCCCAAATCCCAGGCCCCATGTGAATCTGATCACAGCCCAGCATCTGTTTATTAATGACACATTACTCACATATTATTCATGAGGGAGACAGGGAGACCTGAGCCACATGCTCTGCTATGGCACACATGTGCAGGGATTGAATCTGGGCCCTCGGGCATGCTAACACTGTGCCCTGCTGCTGAGCCATCTCCTGGCAGGCAGCTCTGCATTCTCATCTCCAGACCCACGAGGAAGATTTCAGCACCAGAAGACTGTGGCTCAGACTCAGCATAGGAAGCCATGTTCCACAGCAGCACATGCTGGACTCCACACACCTGCAGAGGACGTGTCCTCACAAGCATTCTCTCCTCACAGGTGTGGGGTGCGGGCACACACTCTCTCCCTGACCGTACTTCCTTCTATAAGTGTGTCACCAGATAGGGTACCCACAGGCCAGACAGGCCACCTGCTCAGAGACCACAAACCCCAACACACGGCACATGTGGACTTGACATTCAGACCCAGAGCCAGCACAGCCATCTGCCAACATCAGTGAACCCGGGACTGTGTCTGTGTGGCTGTGAAGTGCTTGGAAAACAAATGGCCATGAACTGGAAGTACAGGCTACATCTTTAGCAATTCTCACCTGGCGTCCACTCCTCCACTCTGTTGCATACTTCTGTGAAGCACGAAGGAGGTAAGACCTTGCCTCTGGGGAGGGGAGCTAACTGGATTAACATTTTCCAGACTGTGGGTCACGGTCCATTCATAAACCATAGATCAATTCAACCAGCAGGTTGCATTTTGTGTGTTCAGTGCAAACAATTAGAGCATCAGTCAACCACATGAAACACCAGGGATCAGACCTCAGCTGTCACAAAGCAGAACTCTCTTCTGAGCTACCTCCTTGCCACCACCTAATAGTTTCTTATTTGATTTATTGATTGATTTATTATAGGATAGAGACAGAAAAACATTGAGAAGGGAGTGGAGATAGAGAGGGAGAGAGACATTGAAGGAGGAGGGGGACAGAGAGGGAGAAAGACAGAGAGACACCTGCAGCCCTGCTTCACCACTCACAAAGCTTCCCCCCTGCAGGATGAGGCCAGAGGGCTCAAACCTGGATCCTTACACACTGTAATGTGAATGTTTAACCATTGCCTGCACACCAACAATTTCTGATTAAGATAACTGCATAAAATGCAGGGCTATATGTAGCATTTTAACTAGATTCTTGTTTCACGCATTGTGTAACACTGGTGCTGTAAGTGCATTTCCTAACTGATGTGACCATTTTAAAATGTGGATTGAACTATCAGTCCCGTGATGCCAGAGGACTCTTAGATGATTTTGTGTGGGCGACAGAAGTTTTGGCTCTTGGTCAATACCCCCTTCATCTGCTGGTATCTGCCAAGGTGACTTCAACCCCAGAGTTACCCTCCCTGGCTAGAGGATAGATACAATGGCAGGAGGTGTTTTGCAGTCTGTATCCTGCACACTCGGGGAGCTCTTTTCTTGCAACTTGATTGGCGTTCCGGTAAGAGAAGAGGAAGCCCACTTCAGTGCCCATTAAGAGATAGAAAAGCTGCAATGTGTTGCCACCACTATCAAGCAGGGGCCAGCTAGTGGCACACCCAGTAGATTGCAGTAGATTGTTCCCAGGCACAACAACCCAGGTTCAAGCCAGCAGTCCCACCTGCAGAGGGGAAGTTTCATTATGGTGAGCAAGACTGCAGGTGTCTATCTTTCTTTCTCTCTATCCTAACTTTTCTATCAAAAAGAAGATTAACAACAGCAACAACCAGAGGCTGGTCAGTGGCATACTTGTTTGAGCACACAGGTTATCATGCACAAGGACCCAGGTTCAAGCCCTTAGCCCCCACCTTCATGGGGAAGTTTCACGAGTGGTGAAGCAGGGCTGCAGGTGTCTCTCTCTCTCTCTCTCTCCTTCCCCCCTCTCAATTTTTCTGTCTTTATCCAATAAAACAAAAGGGGGAAATGGCCATCAACTAGTGGTCAGGGTTTGTTGCAAAAATCCAGCAGTTCTGAGCTTGGAGATAGGAACCAGCACTAAATCCCAATGAAAACACTGGTAGGAGAAGAAAGAATGGAAGGAAGGAAGGAAGGGAGAAAAAAAGGAGGAAAGAAAGGTAGGAAGGAAGGAAGGAAGGAAGGAAGGAGAAGGAAGAGAGATAGGGGGCATAAAGAATGAAAGAAAGAAGGAGTTGGGCAGGTTAAGCGCTCATGGCGCGAAGCACAAGGACCATCGTGAGGATCCCAGTTCAAGCCCCCGGCTCCCCACCTTCAGGGGAGTTGCTTCAGAGGCGGTGAAGCAGGTCTGCAGGTGTCTGTCTTTCTCTCCCCTTTTCTGTCTTCCCCTCCTCTCTCCATTTCTCTCTGTCCTATCTAACGACATCAGTAACAACAATAATAACTACAACAACAATGAAAAACAACAAGGGCAACAAAAGGGAAAATAAATAAAAAAAAATAAATAAAAATAAAAAAATAATTTAAAAAAGAATGAAAGGAAGAAAGAAAGAAAAAGATTACAGTCAACAATATTTATCCCCCTTTCCCATATAAGGGAGCTACTCTCTTCCCTGATCCAGCTTCCTGGTCCTTTTTCCAGCCATGTCATCATCTCCCCAGACAATAACTTGGATCCACCTGCATATCATATATTTCAGGCTCAGGGGGGAAAAGAAAAAGAAAAAAAGTAGTATAGCCACTGGCCCTTTGGAAGATAACTAAAATATGCTTACTAGCTATCTACAAAATGGAGGGACCCCCCCCCCCAACTCTTTATCTGCACTATTCCAGCCTTTAGGTTCATGATTGGCCAACAATTTGTTTGGCTTTGTATGTTAACTCTCTTTTCAGCCACCAGGTTCCAGATGCTAGCAGGATGCCGACCAGACTTCCCTGGACAGACAACCCTCACCAATGTGTCCTAGAGCCCCACTTCTCCAGAGCCCCACCCCACTAGGGAAAGAGAGAAGCAGGCTGGGAGTATGGATGGACCTGCTAATGCCCATGTTCAGTGGGGAAGCAATTACAGAAGCCAGACCTTCCACCTTCTGCAACCCACAATGACCTTGGGTCCATGCTCCCAGAGGGATAAAAAATAGGAAAGCTGTCAGGGGAGGGGATGGGACACAGAGTTCTGGTGGTGGGAATTGTGCGGAGTTGTACTCCTTTTATCCCATGGTTTTGTCAGTTTCTTTTTTATAAATAAAAGAGGGGGGGGGAGGAAGGTAGGAAGAAAGAAAGAAAGAAAGAAAGAAAGAAAGAAAGAAAGAAAGAAAGAAAGAGGGAAGGGAGAGAGGGGGAGGAAGAAAAAAGAGAGAAAGGGAAGAAGGAAGAAAGGAAGAAAGGAAGGAAGGAAGGGAGGAAGGGAGGGAGGGAGAGAGGGAGGGAGGAAGGAAGGAAGGAAGGAAATTGACAGAGAGTTAACTCAGAGGCTCTGAGTATGACTCTAGACATTGCATGGGCAAGATGCTCTGGTTTTCTCTATCGCCTCCTTGTGAATTATGATTACGCCACAAATAAACAATGCTGAAACAAAGCAGACAGAGCAAGCTGTTCCCTGTCCTGAGAAACACCTTGTCCTCCCTACCGCCGCAGAGAAGAGACCACACACACCTTTCTTTTAAAAAGTCTTCGAACTCCTTGCAGTTCTTGCGGCCGCTGTTGAGATGCTGCAGGATGCTATCATAGCCGGCAGTGCTCAGGATGTCCAGGCTCTGGGAGGAGAGAGCTGGCGTCAGACAGGTACAGCGGGGCTGGGGGTGGGGGGGACTATGGCACCTAGTCCACAAGACTGGACCCTGAGGGGGATGAGGCAATGGGAAGCTTCTGGGGGCTGAGCGGTGATGCACCTGCTCACAATGAGCAAGGACCCAGGTTCAAGCCCCTGGCCCCCACCTGCAGGGGGAAATTTTCTAGGGTAGTGAAGCAGAGCTGCAGCTCTCTCTCTCTCTCTCTCTCTCTTTCTCTCCTTCCTCTCCCTCCCTGCCTCTATCACCTCACAATTTCTGGCTGTCTCTAACCAATAAATAAAGATAATAAATTTTAGAAAAAGAATAAAAAAATTTAAAGATATGCATGACCCCCACCCCCACCCCCACCAAAAAAAAAAAAAAAAAAAAAGGAACAGGAAAAAGGAAGCTGGAATGCATGTAGCCATGGAAGAGTTTCTCAAGTGATAAACCAAAAATAGGAAGGAAGTGACAGAGGATGGAGGGTGTATGGATGGGGGAGCTGGCCCGGCTCCGGTTCCTCTTTGCTCCTCCCTCCCCCCAGGTCCTAAGTCAAGCCAGGCCAGGGGGCAAGAACCGGGGCCACTGCTTCCAGCTCCTTCAGTGCTCTTTCATTCTGCTAAGAAGAACCTGACCTAGACCACCTCTGCCAAGGACTGTAGGGGCTACTTTGCCTGTCTCTCATCTCTGCCCACAGCTTCTAAGTGGGTCGGAAGGTTTGCTGTGCAAAGCTTGCAGCTCCAGGCTTGAAGGCAGGAGCAAGGCCCAACAGTGGGAGGGGGGCAGCTCCCCACTTAGGGAAGATGGGGAGCATCCAGCAGCTGGCATGCCTTGTGCAGTCGTTGACCACAATCCAAGGGGAAAGAGTCTGGTAAACTTTAAATGAAAAAAAGTTGTTTTAATCTTTTGTTCTTTTTGTCGAATTAATTTATTTTGCATACAGAGAAATTGAGAGGGGGAGGAACAGACAAAGAGACAGAAACACCTGCAGCCCTGCTTCACCACTCCTAAGACTCCCCTCCCACAAGTGGGGAGCAGGGGTTTAAACCTAGGTTATTGCTGTGATAAGGTATACACTACATGAGCTCTGGCTGATGGTGGTACTGGGGACTGAACCTGGGACCTCAGAGCCTCAGACAGGAGACTCATTTTATAGAACCATTATTATTATTGTTATTATTATTATTATTATTATTTTCCCAGAAACCCGCTGAATCCTGGCTAATGGTGGTGCTGGGGATCGAACCTACAACATCAGAGACTCGGGCAGGAAAGGCTTTTTACAGAACCATTATTGTTGTTTTGTAGTTATTAGTATTAGTATTGTTGTTATTATTATTTTTAAGACTTTATTTATTCATGTAGAAGGAAAGAGAGAGAGAGAAAGAACCAGACATCACGTACATGTGTGCTGAGGATTGAACTCTGGACCTCATGCTTGAGAATCCAATGCTTTATGCACTGTGCCACCTCCCAGACCACTGTTGTTGTTATTATTTTCCCAGAACCCTGCTGAGTTCTGGCTGATAGTGGTGCTGGGGACTGAGCATGGGACCTCAGAGCCTCAGGCAAGAGAGTCTATTTGCAGAACCACTGTGCAGTCCCCTGACTTATCATCATCATCACCATTATTTTCCCAGAGCCCTGCTGAGCTCTGGCTGATGGTGGTGCTAGGGATTGAACCTGGGGCCTCAGGCAGAAGGGTCTGTTGCATCCCCACTGTGCTATCTCCCCAACCTGAATGGTTTGTTCCTACCTGATGCTCTGAGGGAAGGAGATATGCCCTATAATCTATAGCAGCAGCAGGAGATGAGGGACAACTTAGACCTGAACACCACTGCTTTGGCCCCAAGTCCACTCAGGTCAGAAGGGACAGCAATAGGCAGGTCCCTGTGAACAAGTGATACGCAGTTTGTGTTGTCTCCATATCTCTCCAACTGTGTGAGAAAACACAGATAAAACACAGAATGGGGCTCTTCCTCTCTGGTGGAGCAGGATGGCAATTTGGTGGTGGGTGAGATGAATGACACCTGTCTTGAAGAAGTGTGGAAATGTCCACTCCTGACAACAACCCCATAAGATACTTCCTCAGGTGGTGCTGGTACTTTATGGAAGAAGAAAAAAAATGGCTGTAGGTGGTGAACATAATAACACAATGTACTATTGCATATATTGATTTTTCTAATTACTTTTCAAAAGATTTATTATGAGAAAGGCAAGAGAGAGAGAGAGAGAGAAAAAACCAGAGTACTGCTCAGCTCTAACATAAGGTGGTATATAGTGCCAGGAATTGAACCTGCAGCGTCAGGTGCCTCAGGTATGCAAGCTGGTGTTCTAACAGGCTGGACTACCTCTCTGACTCCACACTGATTTTTTTAATGACATACTTGTGAAACATACAGAATGTCTGATGCAGGTGGGTGGTGGTGCACCTGGTTAAGTGCACGTATTACAATGCTCAAGGACCCAGGCTCGAGCCCCTGGTCCCTACCTGCAGGGGGAAAGCTTTGGGAGTGGTGAAGTAGTGCTGCAGGTATCTCTTTGTCTCTCTCCCTCTCTATCACCCTCTTGATTTCTGGCTGTCTCTATCCAATTAATAAATAAAATAAAATAAAATAAAATAATGTCTTATGGGATTTTACTTCAATGGAAATAAGTGAAAATATTAGCCGTCCAAATACATACATCTTTTTTTTTTCCTCCAGGGTTATTGCTGAGGCTCAGTGCCTGCATTATGAATCCAATGCTCCTGGAGGCTATTTTTTTTCCCTTTTGTTGCCCTTGTTGTTTGTCATTGTTGTTACTGCTGTTAGGACAGAGAGAAATGGAGAGAGGTGGGGAAGACAGAGAGGGGTAGAGAAAGATAGACACCTGCAGACCTGATTCACCTCCTGTGAAGCGACCCCCCTGTAGGTGGGGAGCCAAGGGCTCAAACTGGGATCCTTACGCCAGGATCATTGCGCTTTGTGACATATGCCCTTAACCCGCTGCGCTACTGCCCAGCCCCCCTCAAATACATATATCTTTAAAATTGTGGAAGGTAGATATAATCAAACATAGCTCTGCTACACACACACACACACACACACTTCACTGTCACACTGAAGATCTGCATTATTTTTTTTCTCTGTCCTATCTAACAACAATGACAACAACAACAACAATAATAACAATGATAAACAAGGGCAACAAAGGGGAAAAAGTAGCCTCCAGGAGCAGTGGATTCATAGTGCAGGCAACAAGCCCCAGCGATAACCCTTTTCTGATGTATGACATTCTCACAGGAGTGAAGTGATATCTCATTGTTGTCTTGATTTGCATTTCTCTGACAATCAGAGACTTGGAGCATTTTTTCATGTGTTTCTCAGCCTTTTGGATCTCTTCTGTGGTGAATATTCTGTCCATGTCCTCCCCCCATTTTTGGATGGGGTTATTTGTTGTCTTGTTGTTGAGTTTGGCAAGCTCTTTATATATGTTGGTTATTAAACTCTTGTCTGATGTATGGCATGTAAAGATCTTCTCCCATTCTGTGAGGAGTCTCTTGGTTTGGGTAGTGGTTTCTTTTGCTGTGAAGAAGCTTTTTAATTTGATGTAGTCCCATAGGTTTATATTTGCCTTAGTCTTCTTTGTAATTGGATTTGTTTCATTGAAAATGTCTTTAAAATTTATGCGGAAAAAAGTTCTGCCAATATTTTCCTCTAAGTATCTGATAGTTTCTGGTCTAACAACCAAGTCCTTGATCCACTTGGAATTTACTTTTGTATTTGGTGAAATACAGTGATTCAGTTTCATTCTTCTGCATGTTTCAACCCATTGTTTCCAACACCATTTGTTGAAGAGACTCTGCTTTCCCCATTGAATAGTCTGGGCCCCTTTGTCAAAGATTAGATGTCCATACGTGTGGGGCCTCATTTCTGGGCTCTCAATTCTATTCCACTGGTCAGTGTGTCTGTTCATGTTCCAGTACCAAGCAGTTTTTATGACAATAGCCCTATAATACAGTTTGAGATCTGGGAGTGTGATGCCTCCGGTTGTTCTTTTTTCTCAAGATTGTTTTGGCAATTCTAGATCTTTTCTGGTTCCAGATAAACATTTGTAGCATTTTTTCTATTCTCCTAAAAAATGTGCTTGGGATCTTGATGGGGATAGCATTAAATTTGTAGATGGCTCTGGGTAATATATTCATTTTGATGATGTTAATTCTTCCAACCCATGAACATGGAATATCTTTCCACTTCTTTGTGTCTTTTTCAATTTCTTTGAGTAGTGACTCATAATTTTCAGTATACAAGTCTTTCACTTCTTTGGTTAGGTTTACTCCTAGATATTTTATTGTTTTTGTTGCTATAGAAAAAGGAACTGATTTCTGGATTTCAATTTCTTCTAACTTAGTGTTTGCATAGAGGAATGCCACTGACTTTTGAATGTTAATTTTATAGCCTGACACCTTATTGTATTGCCTGATGATTTCCAAAAGCTTCTTGCTGGATTCCTTAGGTTTTTCCATGTATACTATCATGTCATCTGCAAATAAGGAGAGTTTAACTTCTTCTCTTCCAATCTGTATGCCTTTAATTCCTTGCTCCTGCCTGATTGCTATGGCAAGAACTTCCAACACTATGTTGAATAGTAATGGTGATAGTGGGCAGCCCTGTCTAGTACTTGATCTGAGGGGAAATGCTTCCAGTTTTTCACCATTGAGTATGATGTTGGCTGTAGGTTTGCTATATCTTCAGGAATTATTAACTCCACTTATCTCCACTAACTATCTCCACTAACTCCAATTAACTCCACTATCTTCAGGAATTTTCCATCTATTCCCATTTTTTGTAGTGTTTTGATCATAAAGGGATGTTGTATTTTGTCAAAGGCTTTCTCTGCATCTATTGATATGACCATGTGGTTTTTGGTCTTGCTTTTGTTGATGTGGTGGATCACATTGATTGATTTACGTATATTAAACCAACCTTGCATGCTGGGATAAACCCCACTTGGTCATGATGAACAATCTTTTTGATATACTGCTGTATCCGGTTGGCTAGAATTTTGTTCAATATTTTCGCATCTATGTTCATCAGAGATATTGGTCTGTAGTTTTCTTTTTTGGTTGTGTCCCTGTCTGCTTTTGGTATCAGGGTGATGTTGGCTTCATAGAAGCTGGCATGGAGTATTCCAGTGTCTTCAATCTTCTGGAAGACTTTTAAAAGTAGAGGTATTAGTTCTTCTTTGAAGGTTTTGTAGAATTCATTTGTAAAACCATCTGGTCCAGAACTTTTATTTTTGGGAAGATTTTTGATAACTGTTTCAATTTCATTAGCTGTGATGGGCCTGTTCATGTTATCCACTTCCTCTTTACTTAGTTTTGGAAGTTGGTAGGTATCTAGGAAATCATTCATTTCTTCCAGGTTCTCTAGCTTGGTGGCATATAGTTGTTCATAGAAGCCTCGCATGATATGTTGAATTTCTGCAATGTCTGTTGTGATATCTCCTCTTTCATTTACTATCCGATTTATTTGGGTCTTCTCCCTTTTTTGTTTTGTGAGTCTGGCTAAAGGTTTGTCGATTTTGTTTACTCTTTCGAAGAACCAACATTTACTTTCGTTGATCTTTTGTATGGTTTTCCTATTCTCAATGTTATTGATTTCTGCCCTAACTTTAGTGATTTCTGTCCTTCTGGTTGCTTTAGGATTCCTTTGTTGTTCTTCTTCTAGGTCTTTAAGATGTGCAATCAGGCTGTTTATTTGTGCCTTTTCTTGTTTCCTAATGTGTGCTTGTATAGCTATGAACTTCCCTCTTAGGACTGCTTTAGCTGTGTCCCAAATATTTTGATAGCTTGTGTCTTCATTTTCATTGAAGTCTCAAAACATTTTGATTTCTTCCTTGATTTCCTCTTTGACTCAGAAGTTGTTAAGAAGTGTACTGTTGAGCTTCCACATTTTGGGACTGTTACTAATCTTTTGTTGATTGTTAAGTGTTAGTTTAATTCCACTGTGGTCTGAGAAGATGCTTGGGATGATTTCAGTGCTCTTGAATTGGCTGATGCTGTCTTTGTGGCCTAACATATGGTCTATCCTTGAGAATGATCCATGTGGATTTGAGTAAAATGTGTATTCCAGTTTCTTGGGATGAATGACTCTGAAAATGTCCAATAGTTCTAGTTTATCTATCTCTTCATTTAGCTCCCTTATGTCTTTACTGATTTTCTTCCTGGATGATCTGTCAAGTTGAGATAGTGGGGTGTTGAAGTCCCCTACTATGATTGTGTTACTGTTAATATATTGCTGTAGCTCTTTCAGTAGAAGTTTGATGTATTTAGATGGTTTCTCATTGGGTGCATAGATATTAATAATTGTTAAGTCCTCTTGATTGACTGATCCTCTGAGCATTAAGTAGTGTCCATTCCTATCTTTTTTAATCTTATCTATTTTAAAGTCTATCATGTCAGATATGAGAATAGCTGTTCCTGCCCTTTTTTGTGGGCCACTGGCTTGTATGATAGTTTTCCATCCTTTCACTTTAAGTCTGTGTTTGTCTTGTTGAGTTAGGTGAGTTTCCTGTAGAAAACATATTGTTGGGTTGTGTTTTCTGATCCATCTTCCTACTCTGTGTCTTTTAATAGGTGAATTCAGGCCATTGACATTTATTGATATCAAAGATTGAAGATATTTTAACACCATTCTTGTAGAGTTTTAGAGTGTTTTGATATATGTCCTATTTGTGGTGGTCTGGTTGTTTATAGGAGACCTTTCAGAACTTCTTTCAGGGCAGGCTTGGTGATGGTTGCTTCCTTCAACTGTTGCTTGTCTGAGAAGGTTTTGATGCTTCCATCTAGTCTGAATGACAGTATAGCAGGATATAGTATTCTTGGCTGAAAGCCTTTCTCATTGAGCACTCGATAGATATCTTGCCATTCTCTTCTGGCCTGTAGTGTTTGTATGGAGAAGTCTGCTGCTAATCTTATGGGTTTTCCTTTGTAGGTGTCTCTTTGTTTTTCTCTTGCAGCCTTGAGGATCCTTTCTTTATCCTTATTCCTTTCCATTCTAAGTATGACATGTCTTGGTGTCTTTAGGTCTGGGTTAATTCTGTTTGGGACCCTCTGGGCTTCTTGAATCTTTATGTCTTTGGTGTTGTCGAGACTAGAGAAATTTTCAGCTATTATGGCCTGGAGAATGCTTTCTTCCTCTCCTTCTCTTTCTTCCTCTGGTAAGCCAATAATGCGTATATTGTTTCTTTTGAAGTCATCCCATAGGACTCTGTTGTTGTTTTCAGCATCTCTTAATCTCTTTTTGAGATCTCTTACTTCTTTTTTAGTTGTCTCTAATTCATCCTCAATCTTGCTAATTCTGTCTTCAGCCTCATAGATTCTATTCTCTCTGCCCTCTACTGATTTCTGGAGTTCATCTATTTTGTTGCCCTGCTCTGATACTGTTTTAGCTTGTTCAGCTAGTTCCCTTCTTAGCTCAGCGATTTCAGCTTTCAGCTCTCTAATAACCATGAGATAATTAGAATTTTCTTCCATATTCTCATTTGTTGTTCCTGCATTTCTGATTACAATTTTTTCAAATTCTTTACTCACTCCTGTGATTATTTCCTTAGCTAATGTTTGGATGTTGAACTCGTTGTTTTGTGCTTCACCCTCTGGAGGACCTTTAGCTGGACTCTTGTCCTGGTTCGAGTCTCCAATATTTTTTCTTGTTGTTTTAACCATTTTATATATTATGTTATGAGTTCCCTTTATCAGTACTTTTAAAATTATTGATTACTATTGCCTGGATTGACTTGTGTCTAAGTAATTTAATTAAAGGGTTTACTGTGGTGGAAGTTAACAGTTTTTTCAATCCCTGAGTTGGAGCTCAGTGGTGTAAAAGCCTCTTTGTTTTTCTTCCCTGTAGGCTATGGGAGCCTGAGGGCTTTTAAACTATCAATAGGCTTCTTAGCTTAATCACTGACTCCTGACCAAGAGATAAAGCAGGGTGTGGCAGAGATAATCCAGTGGTTATGCAAAGAGACTTTCACAGCCCCTCAGCTATGCCACTGAGGTATAGGTCTTCTCTTGAGTTTCCCGGTTAGATCTCTGTCCCCTGGTGTCCCTCCATGTTGCTGCTCCAGATTCTGAGGGTAGTAGCAATGGAGACTCAGAGTTGCACTTGGTGAGTCTCTGGGGAGTCCTTTCCTCCCTTCAGCTGTCCCCTTGTTGTGGAGCAGACTGGAGGTGGTGTCTCCACTGATAAACTGTTGAACTGTTAGCAGTCACTTAATCTCTCCTTAGGCCCCTCTCTCCTCTCTGTCACCAGCCACGCGTGTTTGTACTCACGGGTGATTTACTGGGTTCCTGTTGTCATTCTAGTCCTGTCTTGTTTCGGTCCCGGGTGGTCTCCTTTGGTATTCCTAGTTGATCCAGGAGAGGAGAGGAGAGGAGAGGAGAAAGGATCTGATGCTCGTAGCTCCGCCTCCCAGATCTGCATTATTATCCCAGGCATGTGAGAAACAGGGCATATGCCTTCCCATGGACATGGCTGGCCTGTGTTCAAGTCCCAGCTCTACATGAAGTGTCATGGCACATTGATGTAATGGTGTCTCTCTTTCTCTCTAGCTAAATTTTGTTTAAAAAAGTAGACCAGGAGCAGAGAAATTACACATACCTAAGCCCCAGTTCCAGTGATGATAGTTATCATCATCTTCCTTAAAAGTAAATAAATAAGATTCTTTTTTTAAAAAAAGTTATTTAGATAGAGACAGAGAAATCAAGAGGGGGAGGAGGTAGAGAGGAATAGAGAGAGAGATAGCTGTAGCTCTTTTCACCACTCATGAAGCTTCTCCTCTGCAGGTGGGGATCAGAGGCTTGAACCCAGGTCTTTGCACATTGTAATGTGAGTGTTTGACCAGGCATGCCAATGTCTGGTCCCCATAAATCATATATATATATATATATATATATATATATATATATATATATATATATATATAATTACCAGAACACTACTCAGTTTGGCTTATGGTGGTTCAGGGGATTGAACCCCCATAAATCAGATTCTATAGGGTAAAAATGCCTGTTGTGACCAAGGAGGGAGGTGGCTCAGTGGATAGAGTACAGGACTTGTCATCATGAAGCCTTGGGTTCAGTCTCTAGTGTTGTATATGACAAATTGTTCCCCTCTCTCTCTCTCTCTCTCATGTCTGTTATGTGCAGAGGGGATCACATAATAGTTCTGCAAAATACTTTCATGCCTGAGGCTCTGGAATCCTAGCTTTAATCCCTAGCACCGCCATAAACCAGAGCTGAGCAGTGCTTGGTAAAAAATAATAAATAAATAAATAAATAAATAGGGTGGAGGGTAAATAGCATAATGGTTATGCAAACAGATTCTCATGGCTGAGGCTCCAAAGTCCTAGGTTCAGTCTCCCACAGAACTCTGGAAAAAAACAAAACAAAACAAATCAAAACAAACAAACAAACAAAAAATATATATATAGTCTGCTGTGTTCTCAGCCAGTTTCATCAGAGGAGAATAGGGGAAACAAAGACTCCTGGAAGAAGGATTAAATGACAGAGCACAAAGGGTTTATAAATAGAAGTGTTTTGCTCTTCTCAGAACAAAAGGAAGAAGACAGCCCTGTCTGGTGATATTCATTTGGAAAAGGGACTTTTTTCTTTTTCTCAGTCAAGAGTGGGGACATTGAGCTGGGCATGGTGGGGGTGGAGCTAGTACAGGGTTTCTTAGAAATGAACCAAAACACCAGGCCTCAGTACCAAACAGAATTGCTGTTCAGGCCTGACTAGAGGAGAGAAACCACCGAGAAAGGAAATCCCCAAGAGATAACAATGTGCTCCTGAGTTCAAGTTCCAAGTATAGGACAATGTGACCTGCTCTTAGTAGGTAGAACGTCACTCATGCAGCAAGCTGGAATCACCTGATGTCTTATTTTGCAAAGCAGGTAGTTTTAAATTTTAATTATCTACTTGACACATATTAATGTGTTCTGTCATCTCAAACCCTAAGTCTATCTGTGACATAAATAACTGTTTAAAAACAAAAACAGAAAAAAAAAATCCTGATTCGAGCCCCAGCTCCCCACCTGCAGGGGAGGCCACTTCACAAGAAGTGAAGCAGGTCTGCAGGCATCTATCTTTCTCTCCCCTCTCAATTTCTTTTTGTTCTATCCAACAACATCAACAACAGCTATAATAGCAAGGGCAATAAGGGCAACAAAAAATGGCCTCCAGGAGCAGTGGATTCATAGTGCAGACACTGAGCACCAGTGATAACCCTGGAGGCAATAAATAAATAAATAAATTGGTGAGTTAGGGCTAGCATGCTCCAGCAAAGTCAACAATAGTGGACAATGAATTATAACAACAACAAAAAGTGCTAACAATCTTGTTATAGAATTTACTTTTTGAAGATAAAGCAATTGGTTTTGAATACCTTACCCTACTCAGAAAGATAACAAAAGATGGGAATTAAAGTAGCAGATAAATAAAAATATTCCTTTTTTAATATCTCCACCTTATAAATAAATAACAAAGAATTTAAAAGTCAAAAAAATATTCCTTTTATGAAAGAGAGACCAAAACATTGCTTAGTCATATGTAGTCCTGGGGACTGAACTGAAGAAGTACTGGGTTGTTGATAAAATCATGATGCCAGTAGGGCACCAAAGTAAAAACCCTGTGGTGAGGGGTAGACATTCAGCTTCCTGGGCTGGTGGGTGGGTGGGATGGGACACAGTCTTCTGGTGGTGGGAATGGTGTTTATATACACTCCTAGTAAAGTGTAGTCATATAAGTCACTAGTTAATTAATATGAGAGGGAGAAAATTAATTGTATGTCTCGAAGTTTTTAAAACACAGACTGAGTATTCTTAATATATAGGCTGTGTATTTGATATGCAGACTCTCTCAAAAGCCTAGACCGAGTAGATCAGAGGCAACCAGTGGCACAGCTATTTACAAGATACTGGGTACTATACAGCAAACCCTAACAAAAGGACTTTTCAAAGTTAACCCAATTACCAAATAATGTGATGATAACATTAACTATCCACTGTCTTTTTGAACCCTAAGACAGCAGGAAACTCACATCTCCACTACAGAGCCTGTATTTCCCCCAGTCCTGGAACCTTAAGATAGGGCCCACTTTCCCGCATGCCTCTCCCAATCCATATCAAATAGTATTGCATCAGCCTATCGCAACCTAATCAACGCAACGATTGCCACCTCAACATGCTTCAGCTCAGACTGTATCCAGAGACTTCAGGTGTGGATTGACAACCCTTCAGCCTCATTACTCAGGTGAGACCTTTCCTTTCATAGCATTCTCTAATTCCATCCCAGGTGGATCACTTCCTAACAAAGTCCCAAAACCTACTTATACACCAGGTTCTGTGAGAGAGAGCATATGTTCACACGTATCCATAAACAAGTGCAAAATATATACCTGAAAGCAGAAGTACACTAGAGTTTGCAGTGAGCACCCCCCCCCAACACTTCCTCTCCACTATTCCAACCTTTGGGTCCATGATTGCTCAACAATTTGTTTGGCTTTGTATGTTAACTCTCTTTTCAGCCACCAGGTTCCAGATGCCATCAGGATGCCGGCCAGGCTTCCCTGGACTGAAGACCCCACCAATGTGTCCTGGAGCTCCGCTTCCCCAGAGACCCACCCTACTAGGGAAAGAGAGAGGCAGACTGGGAGTATGGACCGACCAGTCAACGTCCATGTTCAGCGGGGAAGGACTTACAGAAGCCAGACTTTCCACCTTCTGCAACCCACAATGACCCTGGGTCCATGCTCCCAGAGGGATAGAGAATGGGAAAGCTATCAGGAGAGGGGATGGGATATGGAGATTGGGTGGTGGGAATTGTGTGGAGTTGTACCCCTCCTACCCTATGGTATTGTTAATTTATCCTTTCTTAAATAAAAAATAAATTTAAAAAAAAAAAAAAAGCTTCTGCAAAGCTAAAGATACTACCCAAACCAAGAGACCCCTCACAGAATGGGAGAAGATCTTTACATGCCATACATCAGACAAGAGTTTAATAACCAACATATATAAAGAGCTTGCCAAACTCAACAACAAGGCAACAAATGAACCCCATCCAAAAATGGGGGGAGGACATGGACAGAATATTCACCACAGAAGAGATCCAAAAGGCCCAGAAACACATGAAAAAATACTCCAAGTCTCTGATTATCAGAGGAATGCAAATAAAGACAACAATGAGATACCACTTCACTCCTGTGAGAATGTCATACATCAGAAAAGGTAACAGCAGCAAATGCTGGAGAGACTGTGGGTTCAAAAGAACCCTCCTGCACTGCTGGTGGGAATGTCAATTGGTATAACCTCTGTGGAGAACAGTCTGGAGAACTCTCACAAGGCAAGAAGACCTACCCTATGACCCTGCAATTCCTCTCCTGGGGATATAGCCTAAGGAACCCAACACACCCATCCAAAAAGATCTGTGTACACATATGTTCTTGGCAGCACAATTTGTAATAGCCAAAACCTGGAAGCAACCCAACCCAGGTGTCCAACAACAGATGAGTGGCTGAGCAAGTTGTGGTATATATATATATATATATATATATATATATATATATATATATATATATATATATATATATATATATACTATTCAGCTATCAAAAATGGTGACTTCACTATTTTCAGTCGATCTTGGATGGACCTTGAAAAATTCATTTTGGGAGTTAGGCGGTAGCACAGTGGGTTACGTGCATGTGGCGCAAAGTGCAAAGACTGGCGTAAGGATCCCAGTTTGAGCCCCTGGCTCCCCACCTGCAGGGGAGTCACTCCACAGGCGGTGAAGCAGGTCTGCAGGTGTCTGTCTTTCTCTCCCCTTCTCTATCTTCCCCTCCTCTCTCCATTTCTCTCTGTCCTATCTTAGAATGATGACATCAATAACAACAACAATGAAAACAACAAGGGCAAAAAAAGGGAAAATAAATAAATACATTAAAAAAATTTTTTTTAATTCATGTTAAGTGAAATAAGTCAGAAACAGAAGGATGAGTATGGGATGATCTCACTCTCAGGCAGAAGTTGAAAAACAAGATCAGAAAAGAAAACACAAGAAGAAACTGAACTGGAATTGGCATAGTGCACCAAAGTAAAAGACTCGGGTGGGTGGGGAGAATACAGGTCCAAGAAGGATGACAGAGGACCTAATGGGGGTTGCACTGTTATATGGAAAACTAGGAAATGTTATGCATGTACAAACTATTGTATTTACTGTCGAATGTAAAACCTTAATTCCCCAATAAAGAAATTTTAAAAAATGAAATAAAATCTTTAAAATAAATAAATAAATATTTATTTATTTATTACAAGCTTTGTACATGTGGCAACAACTGTATTGTAAACCATTAACCCCTCAATTAAATTAAAAAAACCAGTAATATGAAGGTCAGTAAATGTTGTTTATAAGAGAATTAATGTTACTAATAACCAAAGACATTCAAAGAGACAACAGACATAATTTTTCACCCAGAAGACTGGGAAAGATTGAAAATATCTTTCCTGGTTAAGCACACACACAACAATTCACAAGGATGCAGGTTCAAGCCCCTGGTTCCCACCTGCAGAGGGGAAGCTTCACAGGCAGTGAAGCAGGTCTGCATGTGACTCTCTGTCTCTTTCCCTCTCTGTCTCCTCTCCTCTCTCAATTTCCCTCTGCCTCTATCCAATAATAAATGAATCTATTTAAAAGAGAGAATCCCTCACCAAAGGTAGACATGCTCCCTATGCTTCATAGGCAACAACTGGAAAGGGACCTGTGAGATACAGATCTTCTACCAGACAAGCAGGGCAGGCTAGGCTGAGGTCCAGGTATTCTGATTTTACAACTTGTTGCCTACAACTTTACAAAGGAATGTAAAGGAATACCTATGAATCCCATGGGGGCTTCAGTGGCAGTCTGCCTAATGCTGAAATGTTGAAGTTCACTTTCCCTGGGGGCAACGCCAGGGAGAATCACTCCGTTTATGGGGTATCCCCTTGTCACAATCTGCTCTTCCAATCGCCTCTGAACACCCACAACCTCAACCTTCTGGGCGCTGACCCAGGATGGCCCTCAGTCAGGCATCCGTGAATGCAAAGGTATGGCTAACTGGCCACCTCCCAGGCCCACTCAAGCACAGATCTCTGGTCCTAACCCTCACGTGCCGAAAGCACGATACTAACTCAGATCACCAGGGAGATACAGCACAGAACTGGCACTCGCTCCTGTGCTGGGTGAGTTCATGGCGCTGAAACTGGGACCAAGACTATACATACAATGCAAGACATATGCTTTACCCAGAAGTAGATAGCACAGTGGTTCTGCAAAAAGACTCTCATGCCTGAGGCTCCAAAGTCCCAGGTTCAATCCCCCACACTACCATAAGCCAGAGCTGAGCAGTACTCTGGTTAAAAAAAAAAAAAAAAAATTTAAAAATAATGGGAAGGGACAAAGGAAATCATCTACACTGTCAGACGCAGACAGCATAAAGGAAACTCCAATTTCAATGAGCCACATTAACTCATGAACAGCTTCCCAGCTCTGGTCCTGAAGATGCTCACTGGAATGAACAGTCTAGGAAAGAAAACTATGACAAAAGCTGAGAAGAATGAAAGAAGTCAGAGCAGAAATCAGAGAGACAAAGGATCCAATGTCTAAACTTTTTTAAAAAGACAGTAGAAGGGTTTCCCTGCAGGAAGATAGACGTCAAAGGTCAAAGGGGTGAGCTGGAGGACAGAGTAGAGGAAGTCATCCAAAAAAACAAACACAGAGAAAGAAAAAAAAAAAAAAAAAGAACCAAGACAAATAAAGACTATCTAAGAAAGTTGTGGAACAACAGAAAGAGAAACAACATTATATCATGAGGTGCCAGAAAGAGAAAAGAACAGGAACAGGTGAAAAAACACTAGGTGAGAACTTCCTCCAATTTGAAGGAAGAAAGAGACTCTTAAATCCAATTCGCTCAATGAATTCCAAGTAATAATAATAATAACCAAACCTAAGCTGATCATAGGCACATAATTAAGATGGCAAAAAACTAATAGCAGCTAGAGAAAAGCTAAGTCACCTACAGATGACTTTCATAGGACTATCAGCTGAGCTGGTGAGATACGTGCTGGTTTACAGAAAAAAACTACCATGTGTGAGGCACTGGAAGTCCCAGGTTCAATTCTCAGCACCATCATCAAAGCCAGAGTTGGGCAGTGCTCAAGAAAGAAAAAAAAAAAGAGAAGAAAGAAAGAGGGGGAAGAAGGAAGGAATGGAAAAAAAAAAAAAAGAAGGAAGGAATGAAGGAAGAGAGAACAATAAACATATCAACTGATTTTACAGCAGAAACTGCAAAGGCTAGAAAGGACTGGCAGAATATATTCAAGATTTTATTTTTTTTACATTTTAAAAAATATTTTATTTATTTATGTATTCCCTTTTGTTGCCCTTGTTGTTTTATATATTCAAGATTTTAAATGGAAAAGTCATCCGCCCAAGAATACTCTGCCCAACTAGCTTATCAACCTAGTTTGAAGAAAGAAGAGTTTTTCAGACAAAAATAGCTGAAGGAATTCAATGAACCAGCCCTACAAGAAACACTAAAGGCACTTACATGAAGTAGAAGTACTGAATGGTTGTTTTTCATAAATAAACAAAGCAAGCCTGGATTAAACAAAGTCAGATGAAAACAGATTTCTAGATCAAACCTGCAAAACTGAGATTATCAAATCGAATAAGAGCTGGGATTGGGGAGCCTCAGAGATGAAAGTCATCTTGCATAACCATTATGCTGTCTCCCTAGCTCCACATAATACAGAAGCTGTGGGTGCCCCACTAGGGAAAGATAGAAACAGGCTGTGGGTATGGATCCACCTGCCAATGTCTATGTCCAGCCGAGAAGCAATTACAGACGCAGACCTCCCACCTTCTGCACCCCATAAAGATCTCTGGTCCATGCTCCCAGAGGGATAAAGAGTCAGGACGCTTCCGATGGAGGGAGGGGCGGATATGGCATGCTTTTGCTTTCCACGTAGTTGCCAGAAACAAGTTTTAATGACTTGCTAGTCTCAGCAATCTGGCTTTTGTCATAGATACTCAGCAATTCAACTGCTTCCCTCACCACTGAAGCCAGAGAGGTCTCTGTTCCTCAGCCCCTGGGTCTTCCCTTCTCTCTCCGCAGCCTTCTGCAAGGTAGGTCGACCTACCCCTTCCTATC